>NW_010972720.1:3729102-3729880 GCF_000737465.1 Haliaeetus leucocephalus | reverse complement strand
TAATTTGGCGTAGTTGGCAGGATACGATGGAGGAACTATTGCAGAAACATGGTTGTAAACCTTCTCCTGCGGACAAGGAGAAGGCGAAGAAGTTGTGGAGAAGTAAAGAGAAAGCGGTGGCACGGGTAGACCAGTGTAGGAAGGAACAAAAGAAAAAGAAAAATGGGAAAGGGAAAGGTATCCTGTGCACTATTTTTGGAGCATGTCTAACTTGTGCACAGGAGGAGGCACTGAAATCTGATACGGCAAAGATAATGGGTGCAGCCGATCTCATTGAAGCTACAAAATTCAGTGCACTAGAAACTGAAGTTGAAGTAACCAAAACTGCTTTAGAGGCAGGATGGAAAATAAGTGCGGCCTTCAGTGTTCATAATGGACTAATCAAAAGATTTGCAAGGGTCCATGCATCGAACTGGGACTTGAGATTGTCTGAGGCAGTAAATACCGTTAATAACAGATAGGGTGAAAACGGAAATGCAAAAGTTAAGGTGTTCTGTCCTACTGGAGATTTAATCTCCAAGAAACCACATGAAATTGGCAAATTCCCCACACAATTGCGTTCTGGCCAACCTGTAATGGTCAAGTTATCTCAAACTGGAGTTGTACCCCTGATACTGACCAACCCGAGGGGGCCGTATGCATGGGAAACAAAAGATAGCTCCAATCACATACATTGGAGAAGTAGCAGGTGGATTATACCAGATTTCTAACCAATTTATCATCAAGCATGTATACATTCGAGCAGCTGTCTTCACTTTAAATTATCGGACTGTTCCAG
>NW_010972720.1:3728184-3728758 GCF_000737465.1 Haliaeetus leucocephalus | reverse complement strand
ACCGAACAGGACAATATGATCTATAAGATGATACAAGGTTTTGCTCGCTCGCTTAACTTCTCTCACGTGACTACCTGTTTGCCTTTACCACATACCCCCACTCAGGGGATCCCCATAACAGCTCTCCCCATGGATATAGGCAAGAATTTCAATTGGCTCTGGAACCAAAATAAGTCTATCATTTGGGGTGAATTTGAATGGAAGTGGCCATTTAACAATACATGAAATCGAACTTCCGCTTGGAGCCCAAACTGTTCCTATGCCCCACTTTGTTGGGACAATAAGACTTTAGGATGTAGGGGCAAACAGCCCCAGTCCTCCCAACAGCCATGTTCCAAACACCCTTGGGCAGATCCACAGTATGGAGATGAGCCATATTGGGGAAAACACTTAGTCCTGAGGTATGTGGAACCACTAAACACCCAACAGCGCTTTAAGTTCCCTTCAACACCTGGTAACTCATGTATGTGGTTCAACGTGATGGAAGGACCACCTGCTAATTGTTTATGGTCTCAAGCCCATGAAGAGAGAAAAGATAACAGGAAGGAGTGCTGTCCCTGGCAGTCTCGACAAA
>NW_010972720.1:3727953-3728174 GCF_000737465.1 Haliaeetus leucocephalus | reverse complement strand
TTCTCAACACAACCCAATGTGAAAAAACCACCCCTGTAGAATTGTACAAATATTATAAATCGTAACACTGGTGGGCATCTAGAAAATAGTTGGTGGTGGTTAATTCCTTCATTACAGCATTTAATCAGTGCTGCCTGCTTGTGCCAAAATCGCACCAGGCCATATCCCCCAGCAATGGGATGCAATACAAGCATAAGCTATAAAGACTTAAAATATTCTGA
>NW_010972720.1:3727566-3727907 GCF_000737465.1 Haliaeetus leucocephalus | reverse complement strand
TCACCTATACATGCTCCACGTCAGTTAACTTGGATATGCTCAGATGGGACTATTACAGATATAGTAAGACCTATACATCTTGGTCTGCAGTGTACTTTGGGAGTACCATCATTATGTCCTCCTTATTACTCCGAGAAATTTGTCTCTCAAGGACTGTGGCATCCCTGTACCAAACAAAGTACAGACAACACCGATTGGACTGTATCCCAGAAGTTAGCGGTATGGGCCAAAGGATTCTTGGGGCTAGGAATAGGTCACCTGAAAACTACAATTGTGCTGTCCAATTTAACTGCACAAGGGGAAGCTTTGGCAGACCTCACTAAAGACAATTTTGAATTGCT
>NW_010972720.1:3726452-3727556 GCF_000737465.1 Haliaeetus leucocephalus | reverse complement strand
AACACACAAATACAAACTGCCTCAAAAGTTACACTTCAGAATCGACTTGCACCGGATATGATATTACTCAAAGAGCAAGGGGCGTGCAGATACTCGAAAGCAAACCATGAACAAGAAGAACGTTGTGTCACAACTCCTAATGTGTCACCACCTCTTTGGGAAAACCTCCAGAACATGAAGATAGTTGAAGTTACTCAAGAACTGCAGGACCAAATGAAGGACACCTGGTTGGGAAATATTTTTGGTAGGATAGGATGGGAAATTTCTGGATGGATTGTTACCTTGTTACAAACACTGACTGTTATTATAATTTCTATTATTGTAGTATGCATTGCCATTAGTTGTGCTAAAAGAATGATTGTAAGATCTATCTCTCAGGTAAGGGTTCACTCAGAAACTGAGGAATACATAACTCTACCAAAGCAGACAGACACAACTTATACCAATACATCGGTCAAGGAGGACATACATGTGGTTGAATTGTGACGCAGGTCACGGGGTGGATTGTATGGATTGTCCGGCTCATAGCTCCCAAACAAGTTTCACCATGTCTAGTGCACACAGGCGACTCATGGGGGGTTACAAAAGCGACCCAGCCTTGGGTTGCCTTGAGGCCCTGTCTCTCTGCAGAGATGACTCACTCACGGGGAGCTGTGTAGACAGCTTAGCCCTGGGTTGTCTGATAAACCCTAAAGTAAACAGGGCGGTGGCTGCACCATTCAAAGAACCAAAACCTGAACTGAGCCTTGAAATCCCTTAACAAATAGTATGCCCTGAGTCTCAATCCAACCACTATTCAGTTGCTGAGGAAGCAAGGAAAAAAAAAAAAACCACAAAAAACCCCAAAACCTGGAGGGTTTCAGCTTCAGTTTCAAATGACAACCTTGTGTATTCAAACAATCACAGACCAACAAAGGAAAGATAAGGGAAAACTCCACTCAGATATACATAATCCATTTAGGCCTATATCATAATCCACTTGGACATAGTCATACACACCATTCCACAAGTCAGGGGATAAAAATTCTAAGATTCAGGTTGGAAATGGGGGGAGTCACTTCTCCAACTATACAGTTGGCTTGCGAAGGAAACACACACACACAC
>NW_010972720.1:3676331-3726123 GCF_000737465.1 Haliaeetus leucocephalus | reverse complement strand
CAGAGACAAAAGTCTACTGGTGTCACCATTTACCTTAGCTACAGTCTCTAAGATAACAGTAAGTATTGAGGGACAAACAGGTGCATTTTCACTGCTGATGTAGGAAGAACTGATATAAAACAACACCTCATTTTTATGAAAATACAAACAAGTTTTAAATTCAAAGACCAATTTTAAAATACTTTATATCAGAGACAGAAGGCAAATCAAGAGCCCAGATGGATGCTGCAGAGTTGTCCATTAGTTATTACTGATGGCTGATTGGTTATTCTAGTTAGCAACGGTATTTTTTCTCATTTTATATATTAATGCTCATTAACGTATTGTCAAGGATCAAGGAGTGCTAAGCTAGGACACACTGGCACTATACGCTGTACAAACTTAAAATGAAATGGCAACCCATACCCAAAAGACCTTACAGTACATGAGAACACTTAACACATGGAAAAAGATTCTCTTTCGATGGACAGATACTGCTCAGCTTTCAGCATGTAAAACCAGAGTTATATCGACTTTGTTGATTTTACACACTGTATCTGAGAGCAGTGTCTACTTTGTGAGTTTTTTCACAGCATAAAAAAATATGATATTAAATAACATTGTATACAGTAAAGCATGGATTCATCATTGCATTTATTTCTAGCAGTAAGTCATTCACATTTGAATGCTAGTTAGAGAGCATACCACAGAAATCAAACCAACTGAATTTCTACATGGGCCTCAAAGCATAATGGTATTCTGTTTCAAGTCAAACAAAATATTCTCTCCACAGCTGTGCAGGCTCAGCCTGCAGATGCAGCCATCACAGTCAATACTTTTATTTGAATGACACCCATATCAAAGTGTTTTTCTTTCATAATGGTCCATTTTATCTGGCTAAAAGAAAACAGTATTTGAAAAATATCATTAATGTATCAATTTTAGGAACATGTTTGATTATATTTTCCTTTTCCCTTATTACTAAATTACTTTCCTGAAAATATTTTCCTCTGTTTTCCTTCAGCTAACATTAATTCAGATCTGTATTTTGGCCCTTTTCCCTTCCCTAGCAGCTTTACACAGAAATACGTGACAGAAATAAGAACAGTAGTATCAGAAATAAATCAGCTAACAGTATTCACCTGAGTAAATGTTTCTCCAGACTACCTGTAGTTTTGCTTTTGGGAACTGGCTGAAACCAAGGCCATGCTATTACTAAAGTCAAACCCAATACTGTATTTTACTATTTTGTGACTTCTGTAATAAAGGATAATACATTTCTTTTGTGACAACCATTTAATTCCAAAGTCTGTGGATCATTTTGTTATAATAAAAATAATACTGCTTCAGGCTTTTTAAACTAGCTTGGGTATACTTACAATTTATGCATGCCTACAAGCTTGAGCTTGTCACACATGAGGTCCAAGTATCTCCTCTTACTACAAATACAAGACCAGCGACATTGCTGGTAAAGTGTAATTAAGTTTGGCACATCATATACTGAAAAGCAATAATGAGAATGAGCTGAAAAAGTAAAAAACAAAAACAAAAGCAAACACAAACCAAAAAACAAACCACCACCAGTATATTTTATATCCACTTCCTCTGGTAGAAGCAGAGCCCACCTTTTTTCATGCTGTTCAGAAACAATAGCTGGTTGATGATCAGCGACTGCTTGAACGTAATCAGGCCTGAACACGGATCGGTGCACTATGCCAACAGCAGGCGAGCCCACAGACCTAAAAACAGTCGGACTACTATGGCAATGTGTCAAATGACTTTAAACCATTGCTAACGGTTTATAATGAAAAGCTTCAACCCCAAGGGCAGAATTAAGAAATTACTTGTTATACATCTTATGGTTTCTATAAAGCAAAGCTTTTTACAAATTCTTCCGTAAGCTATCCGCTGTAGTAGATCCCAAAACGCACCCTTCGCAGAAACATCTCTGTGCCGTTAAGACACCTTTGACAAAAACATACACATTAACAAGGCGGCACGTAAAGACGCGGGATGTGACTCTCACGAGCACCCGTGGGGATTGCTTTTGAACACGCTGTATGTGGCGTGCCCCCACCCTGCAGCCCTGCCGCCAGCCGCAGGGCCGCCCCGGCTCTGGGTCTCAGCTGGCGCCCACCACACAGCCGCCTTCCACTCCAGCACCGGTCATTTCATCAACGGAGGGGGACCGCCGCGCAAGGAGGCTGGCTTTAACGCCACATCCAGACGCACAATAAATATAAACTGTATTTTAATCTGCCCTGGGCCTTGGCCTTCGCTGGGAGGCATTTAGGCTTTTCCTTGCCTCAGACACGTTCCTCAGCAGGCCGACGGCCGGCCCCGACCTCCGGAGGCGGGACAGCACTGAGCGGGCGACCTCAGCACCACTCCCCCGCGGCGGGCAGCACCCTCCGCTGCGGTCTGCAACCGCCAGAGGCCGTATCGCTCCGCCGCGGCGGGGCTGTGGGCGCGTGCGCCGCCGCAGCCGCCTGGTTAGTGCCGGCGCGGTGGGGGCCGGGCCGGGTGGCGATGGCGGCGGGAGGCGGTGGGGGCCGGCGGTGGAGGATGGTCGCGCCTCTCTTGCTCGTTGTGTTTCAGCTGGTGGGCGCCGCCTCAGCTGCCGCCCTGCCCGTAGTCATCAACACCTGGGCGTTTAGGAAGGCCGCGGAGACAGGTGCCCCGGCGGGGGGCCGGGCCGGGCCGGGTGGCGCTGGGCAGGGCAGTGCCGTGCCGTGTCGTGCCGATCGCTCGGTGCTCCCTCCTCCTGCTGAGGGGCCGGCGAGGGGCTCGGGGTTTTGGCTTAACAACGAAATAAGTCTCTTAGGCGTGACGGCGCGTAGGTGTGGCAAGAAGGAGCGGGCTGTGACCGTGCTTCCGTTAAACGGCTCTGACTGCCGCCCGGCCGGGCTCCTTGCTGCCGGCTCTGCTCCCCTCACGGCTCAGAGCGAGCCCCGGTACCGGCGGGGCGACTGCGTGAAGTGCCTCTCTGCGAGCTCGGAAAGGGCCTGCGCCGGGTCTCGGGGGAGCTTGGCCCCGGGCCGGGCGTCGGGGTACCAGGTTACCTTCGTATGGGAAGGGGCCAAGGCCCTGAGCTTGCGTTTGCGTTGATGGCTCTCTGTCGCTGAGCCCTGCTGTTGCCCGACAGCCTGCAAGCGAATGGTTTGACTTTAAAGGTTGGGAGAAATGCGTTTAAAAAACAAGGGGTGGGGGTGGGAGGTGTTTATGAGCTGTGGAAAAGCTAGAGTAAAAACATTCTTTTGCGAGTAGTGTGGTTTACACTCTTGTGGCTGTTCGCAATGGTGGCTTGTTTTTAATGGTGCCCTTCAGAGATTCATTCTTGCCCCCAAAGATTTAGATAGTTCTGAATATTATATTTTTGGAGCCCAGTGTTGTTCAGTGATGTGTCAAGGCAGGTTTTCCCATGGCAACATAAATTAGTTGTGGATACTGATTTTAAAAGGCTCATAGGCTATTTTAGCATAGTAGGGTTGTAAATAACCCCTTACTAGGGAACCCTTGCTACTGAAATGGGTTACCTATAAAGCCTTGTATAGGTCAGAACTGAAATACAGTCATGAAAACTGTGAGGCCCTTGCTTTGCAGCTTTTGAAAGCTTGTGTTAAGGCTATTCACAGCAATAAAGGTAATGGGAATTGGAGCAGCACTCCTCATGCTGAAGTTTATAATAAAAGGCAAGCACACGTGGAGTTGGATGCTAGGTGTCAAGTCTTACTTTTTCCTTGGTGCAGGCAGTTTCATGCAGTTGCATGCAGCATTTGTGAGCATGAGGCTTCTTGAGATGGTTGAGACGGTGTAATAGCTCTGCCAAAAAGAGCCAGGCTGCATGCTTCTGCTGCCTCCCCTGTGCTGGATCTGGCAGATGATGGAGCACCAGAGCCAGCGCAAGGAGGAGGAAGCAGAATTGCAGCTGTCAATGGCAGCAAGCTCAGGCATCTTGGAAAATCTTGCCTGAGGTCCAACCTTGTGAGATATTATATGTGCCAAGCCTTCAGGCTCAGTTTATTCAAGTCGTGTTGTTTGGCATGTCTGTAATGTCTTACAAAACTGCACCATGAGCTAGATCCTGAAGAATAGAAGACTAAGGGTTGAGCAGGAGAAGGTGGAGACTGTAATTTCTTTTATATTGTTTCCACTTTCTTTTTGTTTTTATGTAGTTATTGATGTAGGTTCAGCGCTTTTAGATCACTATGTCTTAGATTTTTTTTATGCTGCAGCTGGATACTTAGTGTTCTCATAGGAAGCTTTTGTGGGCTGCTTGTTATAAATGTCTTGGGTTTTTTTTGGGGGGGGAGGCTGAGATAAAAGTTTTGCCTCTCCCTCCCCCCAAAAGGCTTTAAATAAACAGTGATAATGGTTGGTTCTGTGCAGAGGTTATTTAATATATAGAAGTTGTAATGATTGTTAGTAAATAATGCCTTCCCAGTCAGGAAAAAAGCTTCATTTCTCAGTAAGAAACACTAATCAGATATGCAAGAAAAACAGTATTTAGAAAAGTAATGCTTTACAGTCTTTTGAATATATTTATATTTTGACTTTATTTCACTTACAAGTTACAGTGTATTTTTTTATCCACTTATATACTGCATCTTCATCATGTCCACCCTTAAAACGTTCTTTAAAGCAGTAGTGGAGACTGTTTTCACTGGTGACATTTAATTATTTTTGTTCATTATAGCTTGGAGAGTATTACAGTTGGGAGGTTCTGAGCTGGACGCAGTTGAGAGAGGCTGTGGTCAATGTGAGATTGACCAGTGCGATGGGAGTGTGGGATATGGAGGAAGCCCAGATGAAAGTGGAGAAACAACACTGGACGCAATGATTATGGATGGGTAAGAAAAATGCACAAAGAATGATCCCTGTAATTTTTAGCACACTTTAATGTAAGGGTTTTTACAGAGATCTTGGTTTAGGGCTGACTATGGGACAAGTTGTATGTTAACTTGCGGAACTAGGAAAAATTCTTATCTGATTGGTGGAAGAGTAGCTAAGCATGTTTGTTATTGAATCTTTACATGTAGTGCAGTAATCCAGCTCTAGATATAGCAGTTGCAGAGCAGATGGTTTATAGCATTGTGAGCTTTCCCTTTAGATTTGTTCCATAAATATTTAACTTCTGGAGCAATTGTCTTCTATACTTTATTTACCATTTAAAGCCGTTCTGGTTAAAAAGTAATTGCAAGTGTTTGGTTCACATTATGAGTTTATGTAACAAAATAGTTACTCTACTGAAAATATTACTGTGGATGGTGTTATTGTTACTTGAGCAACATCCCCATGCCTGTGAAAGGAAACAATATAGGTATGAAGTTTTTTCCTACTAGTGTGATGCCATCTGTCTATGGCATAGAACAATTAAAGCAATATGTTAAAGGAGGAAGCTTTCTAATTTAGGCAAGAACAGATTTTCTCTAATAAAAAAAGGTACAGTTATTCTTGTATTTTTAATAAGATATAAATATTTCTTGTTTCCAGCAACACTATGGAAGTTGGGGCAGTTGCGGATCTCAGGCGTGTAAAAAATGCAATTGGTGTAGCACGAAAGGTCATTGAATACACTAAGCATACGTTATTAGTGGGAGACTCAGGTAATTATTCCTTTAACTGTTTCCCAGTCATACCCTCTTCTTAAAACGCTTCCGGTTAAAATTGCCATATGTTAATCTTGGTAATATAGGTGGAGGAATTCCCTGATGATCAAATGAATCTAGTCAAATAGTTCAGAGTGTTTACTTTCTTATAACATGTGTATGGATTGGTATAATTCCATTATTTGCACATGACAAGAAAAATACAATTTTATGGTCTTTCCACTAATTTAACTACAAATATTAACTTGTAATCCCAAGGCTTTGCTATTATCACTGATATCAAAGGTATCAAAGATGATTTGATACAAGACACTGTAGAAGCTGTTAGATGTAAATACTTGATTTGAAACCATGGAATAACTTTTTCTAAGGAGTGACAGAATTAATAGACACCACAGTTACATTTAACTATTTTAGTATATATATATATATTGAGCACAATTACTAATATTTCATAAAAATATTAGTGAGAACTTGAATGTAGAAAATTACATTAGGGGCTGTACTCCTAGGCACAACAAAAGAGTGATGGCAAACTCAAGGAATAGTTGAGCTTTTAAAATATGAGCTGCTACTGTTAGAATAATACTGGTTTCAAAAGAGATATACATTCCAGGGAGGTATATGAATACTGAGTGGAAGGTTACTTGGCTCACAGTTAAGGATGTTTAAAATATATGTGCCTGCTCAGAAAGAAATGTGGAGATAAGTGTGGAAATTGACATCTGAGCATTAAGGGTGAGTCAAGTGCTTTGAAACTGATAAGAAGAGATAAAAGGAATCTTGAAGGAATTAATGTGTACAGAATGATAGAGAAATAAATGCAATGGCAATTTTTTGATGGAGTAAAATAGGCAATACAGGAAGGTGAGGACAGTGTTTGACAAGGTCTGAAAAAAGGGAGAGACGTTTGCAGATTCTATTTAATTCAAGCAGTTGGCCATGATTAGATCACAAGTGGCTTTGGTAAGAGAGATTTCACAAGTGATGCTGAAAAAGAAATTGGTCAGGTGTTAAATAGAGGAGGAAGAAATGCTCATAATACTCCTTTCCCGGTCATTGGTAGTTATCAAAATATTTTTAACTTTTGATTGGTAGAATGAGCAAAAAAGATAAGGAAGATGAAGAAGCGGAAGAATTAAAGTGCTGATTTAAAATGTATTTTTCAGCCTAAGGATTTCGCCCTTTGCATAACGGAGTCATGTGGACAAGGCTGTTATGTTAAGTCCTTGATGTCAGTGAGAACTTCCTCAGAATACACTGTCTAGCAGTAGTGGCAAAAGAAAGACGGAAGAGCTGAAGATATATCTGAGTAAAAATTGGAGATGGTAATAAATGTTAGTGAATGAATCAAAGCAGTGGAGAAATTGAGAAAGAATAGTATTTCTTGTGAAGGAATGTATTTTCTGTGGAAATATGAACATGGATAAAGGAAGCTGTAGTTGTCTTTACCAGGTGAAGATTGATAAAGATTAAATAGGGCTATAGCTTCGGAAGAACACATTTGAACCTTCAAATCAGCATATGAGAGAAATGACAATTTCTTTTCTAAAGAAAAATATTTACATTTTCACTAGAAAAGCTAGCTAAAATAGTAAAACCTTTTCATATAAGTGTATATAAACTCTGCAGGCTTTTTTTATTCAAGACAAAATTGCTGAGATTCCTTATTTTTTTTCCCCCAATAACTAAATTGCACTTTTATTTGAGTATATTTAGTGATATAATACAGGAAAGTCTGTGTGCCTCCTAAAATTTCAGTTCTATGAGTGGTTGACACCAGAGGAGGCAAGCTGTGGCACACATTAATTTTCAGTTGATCATTTTTAAATGTGTGACCTGTACATTGTTCCTGGCAGTAAAGTTTTAATGAAGGTAAGATGACATTTTCCTCTTCAGTGTTAAAAACACTGATGTATTCTGTTAGTGCCATGACACCTGAATAGTCCTCACAGTTCTGCTTACTTTGACTCAAAAAATTGAAGTTCGGGTATTTTAAATCTTCTGGTACACAGAGAACTTAAGGAGGAGGTGGTATTACAGAATCACGGAATGGTTGAGGTTGGGAAGGACTTGAGGTCTCCTGATCTTATCCCCCTGCTCAAGCAGAGCCCCCTAGAGCTGCTGTCCAGGACCATGTCCAGACAGTTTTTTAGTATCTCCAAGGAGGGGGACTCCACAACCTCAGGGCAATTTGTTCACCCTCAGAGTGAAGAAGTGTTTCCTGCTGTTCAGAGGGAACCTCCTGTGTTTCAGTTTGTGCCCGTTGCCTCTTGTCCTGTCACTGGGCACCACTGAAAAAGGTCTGGCTTGGTCTTCTTTACACCCTCCCTTCAGATATCTTTATACACTGATGAGATCCCCCCTGAGCCTTTTCTTTTCCAGGCTGAACAGTCCCAGCTCTCAGCCTTTCCTCATAGGAGAGATGCTCCAGTCCCTTAATGACCTTTGTGGCCCTTTGCTGGACTGTCTGCAGTATGTCCATGTCTCTCTTGTACTGGGGAGCCCAGAACTGGATGCCTCACTCCAGGTGTGACCTCTCCAGTGCTGAATAGAAGGGAAGGATCACCTCCCTTGACCTGCTGGCAGCACTCCTAATCTGGAGCTTAACCTGTTATCTGCCTTTGCTGCAAGGGCACATTGCTGGCTGACATTCAGCTTGCTGACCACTGGAACCAGGTCTTCTGCCAAGCTGCTTTCCCCCTGGGTGGCCCCAGCATGTACTGGTACATGGGGTTGTTCCTCCCCAGGTGCAGGACTTTGCACTTCTTTTTGTTGAACTGCATGAGGTTCCTGTCAGCCCATTTCTCCAGCCTGTCAAGATCACTCTAGATGCCAGCATAACCTGGTGCTTCAGCCACTCCTCCCAGTTTTGTATCATCTGCAAAATTTGCTGAGGGTACATATACTCTGCCCCATCATCCAGGTCATTAACTAAGATATTGAACATTACTGGACCCAGTATTGACCCTAGTGGTACACTGCTGGTTACTGGCTCCAACTGGACTTCATACCACTGATCACTGCCCTCTGAGCTCAGGCCTTCAGCCAGTTTTTAGTCCATGTATTGGCTGGATGAGCAGACAGTGAGTTCATCAACTTCTCTGTGTGGATCTTATGGGGAACAGTGTCAAAAGCCTTATGGAAGTCAAGGTAGACAATAGCCACTGCTCTTGTCTCATCTACCAAGCCAGTTGTTTCATCATAGATGGTTAGCAGGCTGATCAAGCATGAGTTCCCTTTTGTGAAGCCATGCTTGCTATTCCCAATCACCTTCTTGTCCTTCATGTGCTTGGAAATGGTTTCCAGGGTTAGTTGTTCCATCATCTTCTCAGTGATCGAGGTGAGGCTGACTAGCCTACAGTTCCCTGCTTCCTACTTCTTGCCCTTGGTATAGCTTTTGTTGAACAGATAGAGATAACAACACTGATCACTTCTTACACTGTTCTTGTTAAAAGAACTGCTTTCTCCCTTCATTCCCTAATTTCTTTAGGACAAGTCTTGGAAGACTAGCAATAAAGGCCATGTATATCAATGTAGAACTGAGTCTGGTGAGGGACATTCAGTGCAGAATGATTACAAATGGGGAAAAAAAAGAATTAATTTTGGTTATCATCTGCCAAGAAATTTTCAGGTTTGTCTCAAACAGATTGGAAAGTTTCATAATCACAGTGTGCTTGACCTTTTCCCTTTTTGTCCTAGCAATGCTTAGACCAATAATCCAAGTAAAAAGTTCAGAGAGTAAAAATGACCAACTCTGCTTCCTGGAATAAAAACAAGGCTTCAGAAGTCATGAAAGAATGATTGACAAACAGGCACAAGCACAATTTTACCTTAGCAAAAACAAACAAAAAAAAACCCCAAACCGACTACAAAAACCCCTGCCTGTTTGTTCTAGAAATGGGAAAATAAATATTTGTTTAATTGAAGCTGTCAGTTTTCTTTTCCTCTGAGTGCAGAGACATTAATTGTGTCAGTTTTTAAGGAAAACACAGAAAAGTCCAGAAATAATTGAAGGCTTTTCTTAACTCTTGTTCAGCTGCGTCCGGTAGTGACATTATTATCAAGGATTGGTAATATAAATTGTTCAAGCATCTGAATCTAGCAACAGTATCTGTTACTAGGTAATATCAAAGGTATCTACAACTAAAAGATGAGAGAACAGTTGATCTTTTTTCTTTTCCTTTTTCCTAACTATAAAAGCCATTTTTAGGAGTGCAGCATTCTTCCATTGCTTGTTTTGGTATTTCTTTTGCTCCCTTGACACTTACTGCATTAATTTTGAAAACAAGGAAGCAGTCACTTTTAAAGCTGCAAGGAAGAAGTGTAATACGATGTAAGCTGGTGGATTGATTTCTGCAAATACCGGTGGTTTAGTGGCAAATGTTGTGCCACTATGTTACTTACTTTTCATAAAAGACTAGCTTTATAAGGAAAATATACTATTATTTATATCACTTATGCAAACATTTCTGTGACACACAGAGCCCAGACCACTCTTGCTCTGTTATTTGTGTCCAGTTAACAGATTAGAATTTGTTTCTTTTTCAATGGTGAAACTTATATGTATTAACATAGTTACAGTGAATTGAGGAAATCTGATATTGCCAGTGAAAGTAGAGTCTGTTACTGCAGTTGTATATCACTATAATGGCTGATACTGCTCTCTGAAGAAATACTTCTCATCTCCATAGATAATGTAGAATTTCTTGATTTCTAGATAACATTACATGAATGCATTATCATAAAATGTATGAAAGTGTGAATAAATTAATAGTTTTGGTTTTTTGTTGCTTTTAAAGCCTCCCTGTTTGCTGTAAGAATGGGGTTTCCGTATGAAGATTTAACTACCCAAAAATCTCTTTCGGTGTATTCGAAGTGGCTTAATCAAAGCTGTCAGCCAAACTACTGGAAGGTACAGTGCGGTGGTGGTGGTGAAGTGGGGGATTAGAAAGTCAGTAATGCAGCAGTGCCTCTTCCTTTCAGCTTATGTTGAAGTTGTGCTTTACGTGTGAAGAAGAAAAAAAAGTTTTGCTTATTAAACAGAACAAACTTGGAATTACCAAGCATTTGGTAGATTTGGGAAGAGTATATACCTAGCTTTTATTTCTTAGATCCTGCTGGTTTTGATATTGCTGCAGTAGTGTTTTGGTTGGGGAAATTTTTTACCTCTAGATTTGAGCAGGACTTCTGAAACTGAAGTAGTGCATGTATTTTTGATGCATATATAAATTTCTGAAAGAAAATCATACAGTAGCAATTAAGGTCCTTAAATAGTTAGAGTGGCTTTATGCAGACCTGTGAACACATCACATTAGTGCAGCTGTCTGTGTTAAACTTGCCTATTGTGGTGAGGTTTTTTTTGTTTTCGGATTGGTGTTGCAGATTTCTACCTGTTTGTACACTGTCTTTATTGTTTCTTGGATATGAAATATTGCGTTGCTGAACCATTTTAATTCAGTACATATTCTGTTTTTCAGTTGGGAAAATATCTTGACTATGATACTGACTTGATGTAATATCTTGATGTGACAGTAAAACAAGCTCAGTTCATCTGGTTGATTTTTTTAGATTGCAAATTTTCTTCATTTTGCTGAAGGATGAGCTTTTTTTGACCAGTCAGTTGAGCGAAAGAGAATCTTTAATTTGAACAATATAACTTTCTAGTAGAAAAAACTTTTTACCTTATAATACCAGAAGTCAGTCTTCATTCTTTAAGCAAAACAACTTGTGGGATTTCCGTACAGCTGTATAATTTAAGTATTGCGTGTCTGATATATGTGTAGTAGGTTATAGGTATTGATTGTAGTATTTTTTAAGTTGATCTGTAATGAAGCATAATACGTTATTCATGCAAATAACAAAATAATTACAGAATGTGGTACCAGACTCTTCAAAATCCTGTGGACCATACAAACGGCCTGAAAAAGTAACTTGTAAAGAAGAACAGACCATCTCACAAAGAAGTGTTCATAATCATGATACTATTGGTAACAACCTTTGGTAACTCTGATGATTTGGGGTTTTTTTCCTTATTCTCCTACAGATTAAATCATACTGATTTTAAAGAAAAGTATTTCATATAGGCATTATTTTCTATTTATAGTGGTTTCAAGATTGTGTTACATGTTAGGAGCACCTAAAAGTAGGATTTGTTTTTTGGGTTTTTTTTCCAGTGGTCTGGCTGTACAGCTACTTGCTTCATTTTTTGCCCTTAGCTATTTGTTAATTGCCCTACTGCTTTTCCCTCAGGTATCTTGGCATAATTGCCTGGGCAGCTATGGATGCTTAGAAAACTGATCAAGGTTAAAAAAATATTATTTTTTATCTTGATTATGGTTAACTTAGGTCAAGTCTTCCCCGTAGCTGTCAGACCAACCTAAAACCCTTTGCAGTGGTGGAAGAAACGAGTAAACAGTTAGTCCTGTTGCCAACCAAAAGCAGTGTTTGTCAGACAGTCCTTAAACTCAAAAAATAAAGCTTACTTTCATTTTTCTTCTATTCTGGCTTTTGACTAGATCAATACATTTCTAAAGAAACTACTATGTTTAAAACAGGTTAACAGTAGTAGTCCCCAGAGATTTCTAAGAGTTTACTGATTGAGGACTGTTAATTGCTAAGCCTATAAGCTGATTAATGAGCAGATCAGAGAAAGGACTGGAGCAGTTAGATTCATGTCTTTCAAAGCTTTATACTTTGTAGTCTTGAAACTTGCACTTTTTGGTTTAGTCTGGATTTTTCTCAGTTTAGCAATTCAGAACTTTCTGCCTGACAGTATTTGCAATACCAAGAATTAACATGTTGTTTCAGTATGAATCTTCTTTGCTTTCAGTCCACCCTACTAATAACCAATTAATGTTCTACAGAAGTCAGGCAACCTACCAAATTCTGAAGTTGGTAGGTAGCTTTCTTTACTGGGTTGTACAGTAAATGATGGTGCTTATATTTGTACTTCAAGTTGTCCCACCCCATTGTTTGTTTTATATATGAAATATCTCCCTGACTAACACATTTTGAGAAGGGTCTTTATTTAGAATGCATTTAGGAAGTTGGTAGGAACTGATGCCCTTCCAATCTTTTTGCAGAGGGTAATGGTGGCCATAGAGTCAGTACCTCTATGCTTTTAGCTTCTACTGGTCAGGAGACTTTTCTATGGAAGGAGGTACTGCTTAGTGAGATCAGAGAATTTGAATTCTGCTTCTTGGCTCTCACTTTGTACTGGAGTTTGATGCTAGCAACAATTTCTGCCATCTTGACAAGATGAAGTCTTGCTTTATGGAGAAGCAGCTCATCCCAAATCCTGTTCCAAGTGCCAATCTGAGCTTCCCTAATGAGGCAGTGGCTTCCTTATCAGCACAAAAGTAGCAAGGGGTAGGCTCATCCACACATTTGATTGCCTGTCATGTAATTCTTGTTACTTTGGTAGGCAGTATTTCACCTTCTGCCAAATATAAGCTCATCCTTCTGACTTTTTTTTTTTAATCTCCCTTAAGCACCATTTATAATTTCCAAAATTTGTTGTTCTGGTGGTACTGATGCAGGATGTGATGACACCAGGTACTTGTTGTCTACTAGTTAACGTAGGTGTATATCAGGAGACAGTGGCTGCTTTGGCAGCAGTAACATACAGCTCTGAACAGTGTGGCAGTCACTGTTTTAGATTCCATTCTGAGCTCTTGTAATACACCCAAAAAGTTTCAAAATGTGTTTTACAAAGAACTTGTTTTCTACGAGAGTACAACTTTTCTGTGTTTCAGGATATCAGTAACTTTAACAGTCTGGGCGTTGTGGTTCTGTTTGATAACCATAGTGCCAATTTAACAAAATTGTTAGCAGTGTTTCTGAATGTTTCATCCCTATTGAATATTTTAGGTATGGTTGTAATTGGTGGGAGCGGAACTGTTGCTTCTGGGACATCTACTAATGGTGCAGTCCACAAAATTCCAGGGTTGGTATGTCTGGTTTACAAAAAACTTTTTTCCCCATCTCATTTCCTATCACGAAATGGCCTTGCTTATTTCTGGGGACTGCCATAAATCCTAATACTGAGAAACTGATTCAGTTGCAAGATGATTTGTGTTTGTTGAGGGAATGGTTTTTTTCAGCTGGCTTAATTCACCATACAGAGACACAAACAACTGGCACAATTGTGAGGCAGCTTGTAAGGCAAGGCACCAGAGACAAATGAGCATTCCGGAGAGGTGCACAGTCTCCAAAGCAATGTACATAGAATCAGAGCCCCAGGCCTGTATTTTGTCTTTGAGGGTTTTTTTCTACCCAGTTAGGAATCTTGTCTGTCAACCAAGTCAGACAACTTCTGGATTTAGCAACAAGTTATTGAATGTACTAATGTCCCCAGCTGCTTACTGTTGCCTACTGGCTAAACCTTACTGCCCTAACTATAGTCAGTGTAATAAAAACCACTTGTGCATTGGAGGTGGATTAAGCCTCGGGTCAGTCAGGTTATCACAGATCACTTTTATTGGTAGTTTTAAGACAAGACTTCTGACTGCAGTGGAGTGACCTCTTTACCTGTTCTGTTCTCCTGTGGGTTTAACACTAACCCAGCTGGAGGCAGTAAGGTTGACAAAGTTAAAAGTGTGCCCAAGTCATAAGAGCATGCCAGTATCAGGCCAAGACCTATTATCTTAATGCAATCCTACTGGAATTCGTAAATTACAGTTTTCTATAGTTTCCAGTTTTTGTTTGTTTCCATTGTTCACTACAGCCGTGTAGGAGATTCTCCGATAGCTGGAGCAGGATCCTATGCGGATAGTACAGCCGGAGGAGCTGCAGCCACTGGGGATGGTGACATCATGATGCGGTTCTTACCCAGGTTTGTCCTTAGGGCAGGCTTCATTAGCTTTCTGTAGCAAAATGTGAACTCAGCAAATGAAGTAATTGATTAAAAAGACAGTCTGACTTACTGGCTGCTGAAGTGGGAGTAAAGGAATGAATGGAAGGGGAAAGAATAGTAACAGAATCGAGTCATCCTTATGATCTGTCTTAAAAGAAGTGACTTCTTAAATATCTTGATGACAGATCCCTTAGTACTGCCAAGCTGTGAGCAAACAGGCAGCAGGTAATGAGTATATTCCCAGCCTGCATGCTTTTTAACAGAACTGATTAGCTTTCTCCTTCAAAGTGTTTTGTTGTGTGGGAAATTAGTGTTATAAATTGTAGAAAGGATAAGGGTTGAGGCTCAGATTACTCAGGAGGGTGGGGAGGTGTCACTGTAACAATCCTATGAAATTGCATCTAATTTGAAACTGGAAGAGGTGTTTTAGTGCTGTTGTTGTGGTTGCATAACCTGTGTAAAATATGGCTGTTCTCATCACTGAGTCTTGACAGTCATTCTTGTGGGTCAGTCTCAGCGGGAATGAGTTATGGAAGTCTGTGCTGAACATAATGGGCACTGATGCTTGAAGGAAAATACAGCAGTGGCCTTTATGTTACTCAAGTGCTTTTTTGAAACTCTAGCAGTTATGAATACCTACTAGCTGTTGCGTATTTACAAATGTCCTCAATGAGTTTCAAGCTGTCACAAGCCAGTCTTGAAATACAAAGGCAATTGACAACTTCATGAATTATCCTGAGGTATCAGATACCAACAGTAGTAGTGAGTTGAGCTCCACTATGAGGTTAATCGATAAAAGCTTACATTACAGTTTAGCAGCCTGAAGGATTTGGCTGTAATGCTTAAAACATTTTGTGTTGGCACTAGCGGGTTTTAGAGAACAACTCAGGCTAGGTGGTTAATCACAGGTTCCTTGTAGATACAGATCTTTCCTAATTCCATGTAATTTAGATACTCCCACATGAAAACAAGGAATAGAATTGACCTGCCAGAAGTGAAGGAAGTGTCAAATAAAGGGCAAAATTGCTAGTATTTTCTGTCTGCCACCTTTGAGATAGTAACATCTTACTGAATTTTTATTAGTGAAGAAACTCCTGTGAAATATAGCTTTATATTCAGATAGTTATCTTTAGATAACTTGAACCTATTTGATTGTTAGAATAAATGAAAGATAACAGGGAGTCTCAAAATGCAAGGAAAGTTCTGTGGTACTTTGATAACATGTATAGTTAATGCTATCTGTGGATGAGTCATAGTGTAACAAGAGTGGCTTGGTCTTGGTATATGCATCTTTCATCAAAACAAAATCTAGGGGTGTTTGTAAGTTATATTAAATGTTATCTTTTAATCTTCAGGTTCTGAAAGAAAATGACAACAAAAGTAATTTTTTTGCCTCTGAGGATGTTTTGGAAATGCAACTGATTCATCTCAAGCAATGCCAATATAGTAATTTGTCTAATGATAGTGTAGATACAAAGGAAGTTCATTTTGATTACTCTTTCATTTAGAGTTAAGATTTTTTTTTTAAATTGGCTTGCAAAAAATTTGAAAGTGGCTCAAAGTCTTGATCAAAACATTGTACCTTCATATTCATGAAATAATGTGTCAATTTTGAGGTTTTCAGAAACTCAAGTTTTTTCTGAAAGATCTTTAATGCTTACCAGAATCAATAATTTATCAGTAATGTAATATTGGAGGTCAATTTTCTTCAAAAAATTATCTTGACATTGGCCTTTTTGACATTAAAAGTTATTACTACTTTTCAAACTTAATCATGTAATGCAAAATAAAAGCCACTAACTCTTTAACTGCTTCTTTGTAATTCTTTAACTGATCTGTTGCTTAGCCTCTTCTACTGCAAATGATCAGAGTTATCCCAGGCTTGGTCCTGCCTTAGAATGATAGATGACATCTTGCAGTCCCTTTTAGTCCTGTTTCTAATTACTTTTCATGTAGAACTTTAGTAATAATTGCCAATATCAAGTTTGGCTAAAGATTATTTATCGTGTGTTTCCATTATTCAAAGAAACCAAGGTGTCTGAATGGTATTTTAGAATATATAACCTGAGTATGGCTAACTGGTTGTGGCGTTGTTTTTGTTTGGGGTTTTTTTTTTTTTTAGTTATCAAGCTGTGGAGTATATGAGGATGGGAACAGACCCAACAGTAGCCTGTCAGAAAGTTATTTCCAGAATCCAGAAGTATGTTCCAAAGTTCTTTGGTGCTGTTATATGTGCCAATACAACTGGAAGTTATGGTATGTATTTTGCTTAACAGACAAAGCTTGTTGACTCTAACTAGGTCACAGAAGTACAAAACCAAAGGTGGGTTTTAAAGCAGAAGTTTTTAATTATTCTTAGAACACTGCAGCAATACTGGCCATTCATAATATCAAATGCTGGTTAGCAGGGCAATTGTGTCCTAGTGTGGGTTTGAGATACTTTAATTTTTCCTGTGCATTTTGGTGTCTTAGACTTTCACAAAATTTATGCAAGTCTTAGTAAAAAAATCAAAAATATGTACAACCTTCATGTGTTTTCCTGGACTGTGTATGATTAATTTGAAGGTTTTAAAAAAGATGCTTATGCTTTCCCTAGATATGGCATAAGGCAGGGAGAATGTGAATGTTAAGCATAGTTTCAAAGCAATCCAAGATCAGTCATTGTGCCAGGCATCTCATTAGTGAACTCTTAGATCAGTAAGAAATACAATTTGCTAATCAACATGGCTTATTTAGTTAGACTGCTTATTGCTGTTCTTTGATCTCTTATTTCCCATAGTTCTGTGTTTAAGAGATTAGTGTTGGAGGAACTCATTAAGTTAATCAGGATTGAAAGAAGGAGAGAGGTTTTCCTAACTTAGATTACTGTTTTGAATTGTATTATAAAGGCATTAATTGCACTACAGCAGTCAGTAGCACTGTATTTTTACTTAAAAATTAAATATTTTCAAGATGTCTTGGGTTAAACAGATTGTAAAAGAATAATTACACCATTGTAGTAGAATTAGTAACTGGGTCTTTAGATGGTAAGGTACAATGACAAAGACACTAATCCTAAATGCAGCAAATTACACTTTTTTTTTTTCTTTTCTAGGTGCTGCATGTAATAAAATTCCAGGATTCACACAGTTTCGCTTCATGGTTTCTAGCCCTTTGCTAAGTCAGCCAACTGAGCAAGTAGTAGATTGCATTTAATTTCTTTTGTCCTATTAACATCTAAACTTAGAGCAGGAAAGCAGTAAGGTTCCCCAGGTGTTACTTTTTAAAATGGTCATTTATTTTCAGTGTTGCATAATCATGTAAACAAGTACAAAGGTGTGTTGATGGTGCAGCTACTACTTCACTGTTTTTAATATCTTCTACTTTATTATGGCTTTGTGTAGTGCAGTTAAACTTAATGTGTAGTTTCCTAATGTAATTATCTTGGTAACTTATTTCTAAATGATTGTAGACTGGTACTATAATCTAGAGTGAGGTTTAAAAACCTGAATCTATGTAGTTTAAGGGAAGTGAACACAGTTGCAAAATTCTAATTAGTGCTGACACTTTCACAGTTAGCATAGGCAATTCATTGCTGCTTAAAAATCTACATCTAAGTGGAGTGGCTGAAATTGATGTGCTTCACTACTGAGGTCTCTTAAGTCATGAATTTAGTAGGCATTACCTTACATCCCAACTCAATTTTTAAACTTTTGCAAACCTGACAATCAAACTGTGGCTCTAAATATCACAAAAAGTTATCTGTTGTATATTTACTTCCAACTAAAGCTAAGTTTCACCTGCTTTTTGGGGAAAGTAGAGCTTTGGTCACTGGAAAAAAACTTTTAAAGAGAGCTCATAAAGTGGACAGGTGGTCATATGCATGCAAAGAGACCAAGTGTCTAATGGCTCTTATAGTCTGTCTGTTTTCATAAGAACTAAGTAGCCAAAAGTGATGAGTAGTAACCATTGAACTGGACTTTCGCTTTGCCATTTAAAAACATATTTGGGAGAAATCTAGAATAAAGGGCAGGGAACAGGAGGGGCTCTGCCTCTACATGTGAGACTTATTTTGCCTTTCTAAGATTTAGCTCAGGTTTTCTTTTCTCTTGAAAATTGCATGCACATGCTGACAAGCAAGGAAACGGAGTTGAAGAGTAGTGGAGAAGATTTGAAAGCTTTAAGACATAAGGAGCCTCTCCTTGTGGACCTTTCTAACTTGTTTCACAACAGCTGAGAATACATTTGAATAGAAAGGACATCGAAACATCCCTGCTAGTACAAGCCTTCAAGGAGTATGGCATTGACTCTAACTGGATGTGAAGACAGGTGGAAATCTTCCTGGACCTTTTTTTGTAGTGGAAGTTAAGTTATGAATCTTAATCACAGTGATTTCCTTGTCACTAATATGCTGTACGCTTGCCCTTTCCTGTAGCACATCTACCCCTGCAAAGGACCAGTTGCGTACCTAAAGCATGACAATTACCTACAGCTGACAAAGCTGGGTTTGTCACTTTATCTTTCTGTGTCTAGAGATACCAGGATTCATTTGTAATAGAATTTCAGCATCTTGAGGATTGTTCCACAGGTATTGGAAGATCTGTTTGATCATTTTCTTAACTTGGTGGCTTGCTGATCATTTGATTGAATCTTTGCTAAACTTGAGCTAGGAAAAGTTAAAAGGGGGAGCAAGTAAAATGAGCATGTCCTGTCATAAATACTTTAATTATTCATTGTCTACTTGAATAAAATTGTTGGGTAATAAAAGCACACCTTAGTGTATCATTTATAAGTAAGGTTGTTTAGATGCTTGTGTGTTGTGCTTTAGAATGATTGTTGCCTTATGTTCTGAGTTGGTATCTTTGAAGGTTAGGAAAAAACATTTGAACTAGAATAGTCGTCTTTAACGGCCTGCTGTTGAACTTCATCAACAATGTAATTTATCTGGTGATTCACTTCTGTCACCGGATCTTTAGAGCATCTCATAGCACAGAGTTCACTATAGGCCACAACAAGCTGTAGTCAAAGAAGCTCTTGCTGAATATATCTGCACTGGATTAAGATAAGTTTTCTACCTGTCCTGCCTACAACCCTTCTGCCATGGCTGCTGTATCTTCACATAATTCAGGCAGTCAAGTGCAAATAGATTAGTAAATCCCAATGATTGTTACTTTGGAGATAGTGTTGTGGATTGTGAACATAGAAGATTCAGTACTGCCAGCTGAGTGGTAATATCTCAAACTGCTGCAGCTGAATCCACCAGGATTCATTTTTGAGGGAGGTTGGGAACATCCATAGTGTGCTTATGCCACTCTGTACTAGCTAGTGTACGCCTCTAGAGGCTGTGAGTGCTAATGCTGAAAGATCATGAGTGTTCTGTAACAGTATACCTGAA
This sequence comes from Haliaeetus leucocephalus, assembly GCF_000737465.1. NCBI lineage: Eukaryota > Metazoa > Chordata > Aves > Accipitriformes > Accipitridae > Haliaeetus > Haliaeetus leucocephalus. The sequence goes on along the minus strand of NW_010972720.1, from coordinate 3,706,304 downwards.
GTCACTAAGTTACTGCATAGTTAACTCATCTCCATGAGACATATGTACTAATACATGTGGTTTAATAATGTAGGTTGCTTTGTCATGCTGAATTAGTTACCGTAACTGAAAGGGTTAGTTTGTGTAAACTATTTTAATATATTGTTAATTTGACAGTATATTAAATTATAATATTTATACATGTGCTGTTCTGATGTTATGGACAGAATTCTGAATTAAAAAAATAATTTGTTCAATATTTTGTATTAAAAGTATTTCTTTAAAGGTTGTTAGTAGTAGTGCTGTTTTATGCTTAGCAGACACATGAGCTTTTTTTAAGAAAGCTTTTTACAGGTACAAACCCTTGCCAAAAGTAAGCAAAAACTCTATGACAGTTTCTGCTGTGGTTGTAAAAAAAAAAAAATCTTACTGTTTCTGATTTCAAGGAATTTTGTATTTTTAAGTTTTTACTCTCAAACTTTTACTACAAAACACAGAAAAAACCTACACAGAATATGAGTATTTGCAAGTTAGTGGTACAGTTTAATGCTTCCTGTCTGTAAAGTTATGGGTCCAAATGTGTTTTAAGTTCATTAGCTTCTAGCTAGCCTGCTTTTTTCTATTTCTAAAACTTCTTAGAAAATTATCGCTTTACCCAATGTAGACAGAAGAAGAATCTTAGCTCAGTGCTCTAAGAAAGCCAACTATGTCATGTTTTTGTATGCCACTGAATTGTTCTTTAATAAAGTAATCTGTGTGAACCCTGACAATGTTTTGTATGCACTTATTGAAGAAAACTTCCCTGTCATTTCACTGTTTGTAGGTTACTGCTGAAATATGTCTTTTCATCTGTAACTACCTCAATCAGGAATCATTCAGATTTTCAGAGAATTCAAGGTCGGTCTTCCGGATGGAATCTACAAGTAATACTATATAAACTGGAGTGAATCTATTATCTTTCCACAGGGTAAAAACAACAGTGTTGCTGATTGCTTTTTAACTTAGAAATTCTTCTTTTAGCATTTGTTGTTTGGGTTCAGTTATTGCATGACTGTTGTAAATCATTTACAACTCTGTTCCTTCTTGTTTTGAAACAGAGAATATGTGCAGGATTTCAGTTCTATTATCTGTAGTCTGTGTGTGTGAGGTAACATCAGTGATAGAGTTAAATTTACTATATGCAAGTTCTAATACGCAAGTAGTGTATGTGTACGTTAAGCACTGAACTACAAATGTTCTCACTGGGGGATCTGTTCATTCCTCCACATCAGTTAAATTAAATTTACAGCAAAAGAACATTACTGAAATGTCCGTGGAGCAGATGTGGCAGAATCTCAGGATTTTATGACTAGCTATGTTATTATTGGTTAAGCTGCTGAGTCAGGCAGCAAACATTTTTAGATGTCTGTGCACTTAACGCTATTTGCTGTGTTTTCATTCTCTTCTTTTTCCCCCCTTGACAGTTGGAATCAACGTAGGTAAATACACCTGCTGGTGCAATACTCTCTTGGTGTGATTAGCTGATATGTTTACAGTGACAGGTGGTGGTCTGTGAAATAAAAGCAATAGCAACTTCAAAGTGTGCCAGTTGTTCAGGGAGTTCCTGTTTCTGATTTTTTTTTTTTTTTTTTTTTTCCTAGTAGGATAGGGAAAAATCATTGACAATTGTGTTGTAAAAGTCAGGGGGTTTTATTGGTTAGAAATGGTGATTTCAGAGCTCTGTGTGGAAAAAACTTTCATATGTTAGATGAATGGGAAGTTTCTTAATTTCACCTTTGCATTCTTTCCAGGCTGACTCTGAAATACGTTTTGGCTCTAATTCTGTTTGTTGCTGAATTATTATTTTGATTGCTGGTGTTGCGTAAAATATAAAAAGCGGTGAGCTCTGCCACTTGAATGTAGTTTTGAAATTGGGTTGCATTCTATATTTCTGCATTCTTACCATTTGTCATTTAAAGATCCTAGGGAACAAGAAATTCAGTTTAGCAAGAAATCCAGTGGCCTTGGTTTATTTGAATATTCTTATGTACAGATGGGAAGAACCTGAACTTGTTACTTTTCCAAGACAAGCATACAGAGATCGTTACAGATCCTAACCCTCCCAGCAGGAGAAAGGCTTTTTGTGAAAGAGTGTCTACTTTATGTCTGATCTTCCAACTGCATTTGCAGACTGTATTTAATCTTCGTAGAATGCCAGGGTAACTGAACAGGAGAAATGCACTGTGATACTCTGACACTTTATTTTTTTGTTTTCATTCTTAGAAGATCAAAATGTGTAAGAGACCTCTCTGTTGAAGGTTTAGTAACTTGAGTTCACAAATGTATATGGTCTCAGTTACAGATGAGCTTTTTGTCACGTGCTGACAGCGTTCCCTGGAAGTGTTCAAGGCCAGGCTGGATGGGACTTTGAGCAACGTGGTCTAGTGGAAGGTGTCCCTGCCCATGGCAGGTGGGTTGCAACTAGATGATCTTTAAGGTCCCTTCCAACCTGAACCATTCTATGATTCTGTGACAGAGTTTTGTAAATTTTTTTCCCATTGATTAATTTCTTGTAAAAGAAATGAAATTACATATTTACATATAGATATTTACATGTTACAGTAGTGTTTCATAATGTTACATTAAGCAACCATAATATTAGATCAGCTTGTAACTGCAAAACTGAAATGGGAAATACAAACTAAATTTCTCTCTACATAGAGTTTTAGGGTCTGGATGTTTTATTGTTTGAAAGTCTGAAAAATGTTTGCCTTCATGTTAATTTCCACAGGCTATGTTACCACATTCATTTTACTCATAGCCTTCACTTCAATTGCTGTATAGGTTCTCTGTTGTTGCACAGGACCTTGACAAATTAGATTCTCTTTGGCTGTGCGGGTTAAACAAGGTTTTTAGGCAAGTTGTTTTCACTTGTCACCCAAGTTCTACTGTACCCCTTCCTGCCGCTCACTCCTGCCCCATGCAAAAGTAATTTCATCTGAGGCTTAAAGTAGATTTTGGGATGACTTTTGCTAAGGGCTAGTATCACATACTGCTGAACCCATTTCACAAAATCATCTCCAAACCAAATAGATATATTGCTTATACTCACTACAAACTACAGTGATTTTTAAAGCACTCTGGTCTATCTAAAGACTTCTTCCATGTATAGGCATGCTCCTTTTCCTACCTTCCACCTATGAAATCAGAAGCATACTGGTGGGGTTTTTCCTCATCTCCTACCATTAATGATACTTTATACTTTCTTCAGATGTGTAGTTTGTTGTTTGAGAAATGTTTCCTCCATGTTAATTTGCTTTCTTGTTGCTATCTCAGACCTGTGTCATCATAACAGCTTCCTTGACACATTCTGACTATATCCATCCAGCTTCAACTGTTGGTTAATTTTCTTCCTGAAGTTTGCTTCGTGCATGATGTAGACTGTCTTGTATTATTATTTTGCCAAGTAGTATTTGGTGGGGAGGATCCAAGTTCTGGATGTTAAGACTTCTTAAAGAAGGCATAAAAGTCGGGGGTTTTGAAAACAGAATGTGTAGGATTTCAGTTCTGTTATGTGTAGTCTGTGTGTGTGTGAAGAAACATCAGTGATACAGTTAAATTTTGGGAGTCAATCTCAAGCAGTCATTTTTCTTGATGTTTGATCTACTTGGGGGGGGAGGAGGGAGGACTTAATTTTTGTGTGTGTGTGTTTGTAAATATGAAAAATAGTAGATAATACTGTATTGTCATGAATTAACTAATAGCGAGTTAGTGATTTAAATGCTGGCTGCGGAAATTGTTTGAGTATTGAGGGAGGAGTTACTCAAACTGAGAAGCAGTATCACAGTAGATTCCAGTATTGCAGTACTACAGATTTAGGATTATACTTAGCTAGGTCATCAATGCTTTATTGTTCATAAGTAGATGCTTGATGGTATATGTGGTTATTTATTAAATACAATGTGACAGGCTATTTGAAAATAAAAATGGTTGTGCTGCTAGCTTAATGCTACTCCTGGATATTCATTGTTATGAGAAAAATTCCAAGGCAAATTATCATAGATCATCTGTGAGGATGAAGGTTGGGTTGGCAGGCTAATACATAGAGAAGTATAAAGGAACTGAAACTTCCCATAAATTAGTATTTTTATCTGCAGCACTTTTCCTGAGCATTGAGGAGCAACATAGAACTGACAGTTTCCTACTTTTGTTGTGTAATCAATTCTTTATCTATGGAAGAGTTTTTTTCTGAAGGATTTACAGTAATAGATGAAGTAAAGCATTATAGATTAAAAGGGTGAATGTAAAAAGTATTATAAACAAGTCGAATTCATATGCAGTCCAGTGTGTTTTGCTAATTTGGTTGTTACCGAAGACTAATTTGTATGTTATAAAGTAGAAAATAAATTACATTGGAGTAGCCGCAGTATTAAGGAACTGTAACTATTTAAATTCAGTCTGTACCCATTCTTAGGAATCTGTCAACATGAAAACTCCTGTGATCGCACTTCTCAGCAAGAGTTAGGACAATTTTTGTTACTGCTTACTGGAAGTGCTAGCCCCACAAAATGGGCCTTTAAGGGGTAACTTCGCTTTGCCATTGCATGGGCTTAAGGATGTTAATGGCCTTTAACTGATTTCTGCAGGGCTACTTGTCCCTGCCTGCTGTATGTCTTTGCTGGACGTTACTGTTCCTGTACCAGGACTGGCAGACTAGAGTGTATGCATTCATCTGAACGGCTTCATGCTGGATCCAGCACTTTAACCTCTCTGACCTCCATCTGCACTTTGCACTGAGAATAGCAGATGCCTGCACCCCATTCCACTGGCCCTGCTGTGGTGTTCTTAACTTCTGATCAAAGAGCAGTAACAAACAGCTCCAGGGCAATTTGACTGCAGCTGTTTGCTGGGGGAATGTGCATCAAAGCCTTCAGGTACGTCTATAATACCATCCTCATTCCTGTGAATTGAGCTCCTAGGCTCGTTGGTTACAGTGGTGGTAATAAAATCCACAAAAAGCAACTATACTGAACAGAGAACAATTAGTGAAGTGCTGAAGGCAATGTCACATTTTAAGCTTTGTCCATCTCTGGAGTGTTCAGCTGGATAAAGATTTTGTTGCCTCAAAAAGGTTGGTACTACCTGCATCCTCCAGTATGCATTCCCTCTTCAGTTATGCAGTTCGTTTTGGTGACTGTGCAGCTCCACAAAATGGATCAGCTTGCTGGTCTGGCTGAAAACTAATCTTTCCTCCCCCCCCTTTTCCTCCCCCCCCTTTTCCTCCCCCCCCATGGGTAAGCAAGCTGTTCTGTTTTATCATACAGCCACCCAGCTGGTAATACCAATACAAGGTAGGCTGTAGGAATACACAGTAGGGCACTTAGGAGCACACGAAATTATCCAGCTGGTGGCGGCACGTACTTAGATTGGCAAAAGCAGACTCTTCAAACTGCAGACTGAACTAAGGTGCCTGTCTTTCTGCAGGTTTCAGGATTCAACCCTCAAGCTAGATGCCCATCCTACTATTTTTCCCCAGTAAAATTCAGTAAGAGCCATGAGAAATCAGGATTTGAATCCAGGACTCTCACTACTTCAGGGAGCATTCTCATCAACAGGCTATTGTCGTGTTAGCCGTATTCTCTCTTCTGTCATGTAAATATTTAATTATTTACCATAGGTTTCACATCCTAAAGATGGGGAAAGCACAGTCTCTATACGACCTTTTTCTGCTGGCCTTCTCTTTGTTAAAATGTGAATTTGAATTTCTTCTGACTGAGGAGGCTTTACAACTTAGATCTCATACTTCAGGGGAACTGCTGTTACTACAATGTCTTATGAAAACCTGAGCACCATTAATTCAGTTTCCTTGACTGGCTATTTAATTGAAAGTTGCTCTAAGATGTTCACTGTGTTTTGGACAGAGTACTGTATTGGGCTCTCAGGCGTTTCTGTCACGGGGATGTCTGGTTACTGAATCACAAAGAGGTTTAGGCAAGAGACAAGTGCCAGTATGCTCAGCGGAGCTAAGATAACATCTCCAATCACATTGAAGAATAGAGCTATAACCCCATAACCTAATTTGAAAAATCAAGTCTCTTTCAGATTTGAGAGTAGAAGTTTGATCTTGCATAAAGTTGTATAACAATAACATAGTGCTTCAGTATGACAAATGTAAGTGCTAATGCCAGATAAATATTCCAACTGTCATTTATAATTGTCATTTATGTACCTTTGGTCAGTGTCAGCTATTCATAGTATGCTAATCAGTGTCCTACTTAACTATTATGTCTACTTTGTAGCTGTGATTTTTCCAGACTTACCATTTGGGAAGAACTTCAAATGCATACTAGAAGTTGAGGCAATCTGGTCATATAATAGACCACCTCGTATAAGTGCCTCTAAAGCATTTCTCACAGTGAATAACAAAATCGCTGAACAATACAGAACTACTGAAGCCTTTAGTCCCAGTATGCAAAGATTAGAGTGTTCCATCCTTAGAAAGGGAAAAGTTGCCCTTTCTTGGGAAGATCCAAGAGGGACTTGGGAGTCCAATGTTTTAAGCTTTAGGAGGACCTCAGTACTTTGTCTCAGGTGCTGCTTTCTAACTTTGTAGGCATCCCAAATCTCCTGTACCTGTTTCTGTTAGTGGAGATGCATAAAACCAGTAACTCCTAATGCTAGGAAGCTAATAGGCCCTCAAGCTCTGGTCATTCTCTTATTCTTCTAACCCCAGGGCCTGATCTGACAAGGATGCCGGCACACTGGTTGCTGCTCAGCAGATTGCTGGAGTGAGTTTGTGTGCCTGTGGATTGTTGCACTTGCTTGTTTTAATGACACTGCTCTTGTATGTGAAATGTGAAAATCTATGTTCAAATAGTAACCTGCCTGATTATCCTAGAACACTGAGGCTGAAGAATCTTTTCCTCCTTATTCTCCTGTAAAAAGTAGCAATTAATTTCTACAAGGTGAAACAGTTTCAGTTAAGAAATGTGAGATGGTGAGGAAAATAGCACATGAAGATCTGCTTCTCTAGGAAGGTGGAAATAAGATTCCATGAGGATACACATCCTGACATATGTCTGTTCCTCTGCCAGTATTGGTTAGGTAATACACAGTACCAAGGATCTGGTAAGCATTCCTTGAATACCAGCAGAGCTCAGAAAATCTCTAAGTTCCTGAGCAGTTCACTAACAAGACAACATTAAGTGCAACTTTCTGATGAGTAAAGAATAAATGTAGATTTCTGACATCAAGAATCTTCTATCAGTGAGGTTTCTTAAGCTCCCATCTATTAAATTTCCATAGTAATAAGTGTCTGTTCCCAAGGATATTTATAAAGGCACATGACTTAATAGTGAGTGAATGACTAACAATGTACCTATCTCATGCAGAAGCACCACAGAGTTACAAGATAGGCATTCTTCTCTCATACCTATGACATACAATTGAGTAGATTTTATTCTCAAACCAAATTGCTGCACTAGGCAGAACCTTTCCCTTTATGCCATCACAGCTTCAGGCTTGCTATCCCAAATGTGTGGAGAACAATACAAATCTCTTCTGTTTACACTGGTGACAAATTTCAGTGTTTTTAATGAAGTTCTGGCAATGTTAGCGTCCTATCCATGGGAGAACAATTTAACAGATATCATTGTAATCTGAGTAATTAATTGGTGAACAGTGACTCTTTCTTAAATCCAAGAATGTTTACTTCAGCCTTACCTAAAGGGGCTACCAGGACCTGTGTTCAGATGTGATGCTTCAGAGTAAGCTACCTGGTAAAGCAGTGTTACGGCCTGGAGAGAAAAGTGGATGTACTGCACACTCGTTTAGGTGAAAGACTGTAATTGCCATGAATATTAATCATGTGGCAAAGCGCACAAGATGTATATGTTTCATGGTACTTTGTAAGAGCTACATTCATTAATTCTTATTGCAGGGAATAAGTGGGAATTACTTTGTTTTCTTCTGCAATCTGAATAAATATTTTCCTGAATCTTGACTGCCTTAAGCTCAACCCTTACTTGGGAAGTCTTCTGAATATTCTAGAAAAAGTGTAGTTTTATCTCTTACCAGTTCAAAAAGAAACTAATATTAAAAAAAATCCTTTAATTGTTCATGTGCCAGAGTAGAGAATTAGGGGCAGTTGGCAGGCCTGTGAAGAAATTATCATAGAATAAATTATCATTATTACAATACATTTATCATTATGGCAAAAATTAAGTGTGAGTGGACATAAAGGGCATTTGCAGGTCATTCCTGTTGACCTTACTGTCTACTTCCAATGCAAAAGCTTTCTATTATTTGCAACATCTAGGAAACAATTTTTTCAGTGGATATGAACAGTATTCCTTAACTTACCCACTTTCAATAAAGCGAGATAAAGCAAGATAAAAATTCTAAATAGCTTGATTTTAAATACAGTGGGAGTTAGTTGGGTGTACCTTTCATTTTCGAAGTTGATACAGGTGTGCCCTTTTAGCACTGAAGAGCCGGTGTGAGTGGTTTGTGACTCGCTCATCGCGAGCAGACTTGCAGACCTGCTGCCGTTTGGTGTCTGAGCCTGCAGTACTGCCACAGGATTAGAAGCTGAGAGCTGCAGATTTTGTTTTCTGCCCAGTGTCATTCTTGTTCCTAGGAAACAATCCCAACCTCAGTCACAAGTTTTTCATCAGTAATTTCTTCAATCAAGCAGCCTAAGCAATCTGTAAACATAGCTTGAATATAATCACCTAAGCTATCATTAAAAGATTCATCTCCATCAGCAGAGCCTGCTAGCTGATTTGTCACCTGAAACCTTGCAATTAACACAATGACTAGTGGTTTTGACAAAATACCTGAGTGGGGCTTGATTAATAGTGCTATCTCAGGAATGGCCTTTTCCAGTATTTATTACCATCAGAGCAGTCAGTCCTGCATACTCTGTTATTTTGAAGAGACTTTACAACAGATACACTTAAAGATAGGCTTTATCTGGCTTCTGGAGATTTAAGTAACAAAGTTCAAGTGCTTGAATTTTTTCATGTGCTTCATGTATTGATATAACAGTAAATAAAAGTTAATCTGTCCTGTGCAATGCATCAGAGGCTTTAAACTGAATTTGAAATTAATGTATACTAGGTAACACCCAAACCTAGACTGTGTAGAGCATTGAGGGGGAAAAAAAAGAAAGTTGTTTGAATTGCAGCTGATTATTGTTACCAGGGCTGTGTTCAGTACTGCAGTACCTAATTTATTACATTCAAACTAGCATCACATAGTGAGCTGGGATTTGCTAAATAAAGTTTTAGGTTAGTAACCAAACCACTTTTTTTTTTTTTTTTCTTCTTGTACACGCTACAGTTTCAGGGTTTAATTTCCCCCTGCCTGAATTTCACCTTCTGTTTTGTCCCATCACTGCTTTCCTCCTATTTTAACCAATAACTACATAATTCCTGTTCTAGTTTATCAAAGCAGGTTATAATTGGCAAAATATAAGTAGCTGAAACTTCTCTAGTTACTGTAGTATCTGTGTACCTGAATAGTTTTATGGCAAGAGTATAGAGTTTCTTTTATGCTTATGGTTCATTCTGCATTGTTATGTACGAACAAGCAGAGTCAGGCTATAGAGTGATACTTCGATCCGTTACACCTTGCTTTTGACCACCTGATCTGTGTCACTATTGGTCTCTGTGGGAATCCAAGAACCTTTAGTAGCCAACGTCAGGACTACAGGCATAATACATTTCCACTGAAAAAGGAAAACCTTTTTCTGGTGTGATTATGTACCTTTTTTGACTTCTAATTCCTTTTCAGTGGTTGCATATCTCTGACAAAGATATAAAAGTTTCTAAGGTAACTTTCTGAAGCCTTCTGTCCTTATTGTGAACTTCCTGTATTTTGTTGCTGCTACTCTTAGCATCTGATACCGGATTAACCTACTTGTAGTCATTCCGAGTAATTTATGAAAAAGAAAAAAAAAGTCCCCTTTTTTTTTTTTTTTAATTAGAGAATTCAATTTTATTAAAACACAACTTGGAGAAGTTGTGCTACTGTAATAGTAAATATTTCTGTTCTGGTCCACTTGGAGTCAGTTCATGTTTTTAAGAAAAGCATTTGCTGAAAGGCTGCTTTTATATAAAGGCAGGTATTTTGTATTTGTAAAGCCTTGTCCTATTAGACTATTTTAGACTGATTAAAAATAAACACATTCTGTTTTTCTAATGAAGGTGAACTGAAGTGTAACATGAGACATTGCACATGTTTCTAGGTGAAGATGTATGGTATCACAATATTAGGTAATGACTGAACTTTGGAAAGGAGCTGAGAAATGGCAAATACAGTGCAAATAACATGAGCTATCAGAGAAAGCAAAGGATAAGCTATATATTCTATCTGTATGGTGAGGTAAAAAACCCAATAATGGTAAGTGCGTTATTTTTCTAAGTTCTTCTTTGTACAAATGGATTTTAAGCTTGCTTGTGCATTCCATATATTGTAATTTGAGTGTTTTTTCTAAAGACATTTCAAAACTTTCATTTGTATGTTTAAGATCATCCTCAAGTTCTAGAACATATTAATTTATTAAATAAGTGCTTGAATTTTAATTTGTTTCTTTTTGATTAAAACCTTAGGGTTTTGGTGGTATAGAATTATTTATACCCTGAGAAATGTAGTCTGAATTCTTTTTATGAGAGATTATACGTTGTTTTTTCTCTAGTTGTTATTAATGGGCATTGTCTTAGGTTTGAAATAATATTAGTCTAGGCCAATATTCTGCTTTTCAACAGAGTCAACTAGCTGGAGTGAAAACACCTTGCAAATGCTACTTAACTTGGTTGGGGGTACAAAGCTGGCTATCCTTGCGTGATGCGGCATTGTGTTTTCTGGATAAAGTTTAAAATACATTTCCCAGTTTTCCCTGTTTCAAGTGTGGGGTTTTTTTTTCCTTTTCCATACTACAGTGTCCTGGCTTCTAACAAATTATGAGGGTTTTTTGCAGGTCAAATCATTACTGTCACTGTCATTATGATGAAGTATTTCCTGGGCCAGAACAAGAAGGAGAAGTTATGTTTGAAGGAAAGAGCTGCAAAGAATTTCTAGATTAAGTGCATCTGGAGGAAGATGAGTGGACATTAATACACTTAAACTGATTAAAGGAGCATAATCCACCTGTTTTCTGCAAAAGGGTAGGCTAGATGATTACTGTAATCCTTTCTAGATTTAAAGATATGTGAATAGATCCCTCTGAGGAATATGATTCTGTCAAAAAATGCAATATATAGAAATAAGTTTTTCATGTATAGGAAACGGTAAACTTCTACCCCATCTGTCTTCCTGGATCCTATGATCAAAATTTAAGGGCAACTCCTATTCAGGTTGTTGCCTAGTGCAGGAAGTATATGCAGATTTCTTCAAAAATCTGCATTTGCTCTGCATAAACTACAAACTAGTGGAATACAGGCAAGTTCTTATCCAAAGATGTGGTGCTCAAGCTGCTGTGCTAAGGCCCTCTTCAAGCACTGCATTTTTGGAGCTGGCTGGAATCAGCCTGGAGCACAGACCTGTCAGCAAAATTTATGCATAGGCCAGTTTTTAATCTAGTGAAACATGCAGTTGGGTTTACTCAGAATCTGAGATTAAGGCCTGTTTAATCTGAGCACAGAGCATTTGGATTGCAGTTAATTTGTTTAGTTGATCTAAAATACAGGTGGAGATAATACAGGTTGGTGTGAAAGACCACATACGCGTATGATTTCTGAAGGAAGGACTTAGGTTTCAGCTCCATCTGTTGCCAAACCAGTTGAATGGGCCTTCTCCTGCCAAAACAGAGGAACTCTTGCTTCACTTTTTCCTTCAGTGTTCCTAACTACACCGTTCCATTCCATCTTTAAATTGGGCTCTGCTGCTCATCAGTGCCTTCTGAGAGGTCTGTCATTACTCTGCGAACTCTCTGTTAAGGTCTCACCTGAAACCTTAGTATTAAAAGAAGACTAGCGTTAGGATCTTTTCACAGTATGATCATACGACATGACTAACAACTAGAAGACAATCATGTTGTTTGAAGTTGATTTTATAGTAAAAATCATAAAGCATACAAACTCTGCAGGGACCTGCACTCTGTATAGGAATGGCAATTGAGTTAAGTTAAATAACTAAAGCACTGACTACATTTAGACAAAACTGTGTACACTCTTAATTCTACTCAGCTGTAAGCATGCTTGTTGCATTTTTAATAAGCTTTTATCTGGAAAATAGTTTTATCATTTGGTTCTCGCCTTAGATTGGATTTTATTTTGTTGTTGCACTAAAGGTATAGCACATTTGCACACTTCTCTAAATTGATTTTGATTGTACATTTTGAATATTCAAGTAAAAATTGGACATAATAAACAACCTTTCAGGCATTAGAGGAATAAAAAGATGGACATACAACATATTAAGTTACACTAGATGCTGAACTCTGGCTGTCATCAGCAAAAGTCAGTACAAGTGTAGCTGATAGCAAGGTAAATTGCACAGTGCAGAAAGGTACAAGACAGATGCTGAGAAGAATTTTAAATCTTCTAGAGATTTTGTTCAGAGAGAAAGAGGGCCTACAGTTGCTGTGAAGTCCATCAAAGAGTTTGCAACACCTCTTGATTCCATGTGAAAGATACTTAGCCACTAATGATGAACATTCTTACAGATATTAAGGAAAGGTTGGCATTTTCCACTTCTTTGAAAGTACCCTTCCACCATCAAGCTAAAGCACCCTTACTTGTTTTCCATTCCAGAAAAACAAGTGAGAACTAGCACTGTTTTAGACAGGAAGGTGGATGCAGAAATAGTTGCATATGTATAATTGTAAAGGTCTGTAGTCACAGCTGTGACATAGTCATGTCTCAAAATTTGAGTGCATTTTTTCAGTGTAAATTTATTTCTCCCTCAGTGAATTACTAATATAAGACTATTGCTTCAGCTCTTGATCTGTTTGCTGAATTCACATTGCCATCAAATGGTAGTTGTGTGTGTAGAGATTAAGAAAAATACATGTCTGTCTAACAAATAGCTGGTTATAAAAGTACTTTAAATAAGGGTATAAAGGCATGAAACTGGGCATAAAATCTGTTGATTCTAACCTGAATGTCACAAATTGGAAAATAAATGTTACTTTCAAAGTGAAAGATACACTCTGCCTAAACTTACTTAAGCTGTAATAGTAACTAAAGTGCTACCATAAAGCAGAAATTGGGTATGGCATTAGCATTTTCTAGGTTTAAAATTTTTACTTCACAACTTGTGTGACCTTGATTTGATCCTCTAAAAATGGTTTTACATAGCATCTCAGCTGAGTTCAGAGAGCTTTATGAGGTTAGCTTTGTGGTATATAAAACCAGAAAATGTGTTTTCTGTATAAGGTTAAAGACAGGTTTCTGTCATGAGTCATGCTATCACTTTGTAATGTTAATGTCTAAAAAAGCTCTCTAAAAACTGTAAGAGGGAGCACTTAGAAGTCAGCTTTACTGGAAGACTCCTTTTTATTACAGAACTACCCTCACCACCTCGTTCAGAACGCATCTAGTCAAAGGAGCTTATGTGAGCCTGTCAGTCCTAACAGCCTCTTGTAGACACTGGCAATGCATCCCATTTCTCTTAGCTGTGTATGGGTACAGGTTAAAGTAGCAACTCTATGTCAGAACCCTAAGGCCTTTAAAAAGGGCTGCATTTTTTTAAAAGCTATTTACATTGGCTTTCTTGAGGAATATAAATGACAGAAAATGTTTGGGACAGGCAGTTACCTCTTTTAACTAAGGCTTTGTTATTCTTTTTGGCCTTTGCAGTTGATTGTATGCAATGCAAGCTATTAAATGTGTAAGAAAGACAGATATGAATGTGAAATAAGCGTGTTCTGTCACTTGCACTGTAATAGGTGAATCAATGTGAAAAAATAAACACATTTGTAAACTATTAGGACAAAAGCTGAAAATCAGTACTTTTTATCTTGAGCAAACACAAGAGATCCTGTCCAAGAACTATCTACCATTTTGCACTCTTGGTTGCAGATTCTTTTTGAAAGGCTGGGAGGGGGATCTATTCCAAGGTCAGTTTTCTTGCCAGCTTTTTTTTTGTTGAAACCTTTTATAACCAGCTATCAGCCAAAGCTTGTTAAACAAGTTACATAGTGCTGTCCTCCCCAAGAAGAGAAGGGAAAAAAAGTAAAAAAATTAAAAACCCCACCATTTGCAAAAGCAGTAAGTTATGCAGAGGCAGCTGGTGAATTAGAATTCGCTGCCTCTTGCTTAGTCTCTTACATCACTGGAGTGCAAACATGTCAGATTCTTCCACGTGGCAGTTCACTGTCATGAGCTCAGGCTATCCTTGCCCTTTATTTCCATTTTGGCCTTTGCTCACTTTGTGATACTATACAGCCAGGATATATCATAAGCAAGTTTAGGCTGATATAAATATATACCACGCCTTCAAAATAGATGCCCAAGGGAACACACTCCACAAACTTTTGAAGTTTATAGCTTAATATTTATAGGGGAGACATGAGATTAGAATGAAATAACTTATAATCTTGTTATTTAATGTATAGTGTAATAGCCTTAGCATTGTAAAAGAGCAGTTAAGTTCCCCTACTTTCATGAGGTTTATGGAAGAGTACTAGTCCCAAAGTTGTTTAAGTTAAGTTGAGTGTTAGGTGGTAATCTAATTTCTAAATTTAAAGTTTTGTTTATGAAATAAACATTTCTCCATAAACATTTATACCCTAAACAAAACTTTCATGTTGCACTTCTTTAATAGCCATACCTTCCCTGTGGCTCCTGCCTTATTTCCTGTTTAAAATTCTTAAATTTATTTTTATACATTTCAGACTTCCTCTCAAACATTTTACATTTTATCTGCTAGATGACATCTCTTGCCTGAATTTGAGCTAAATATCCATTTCCTGAAACAACTCTTTGTCCAAAACAGTGATATCAGGGATACAAACATTCTGAAACATCTTGAGAGAGACTTAGATGCTTAGAATTCTTAACCTGTTTTATTACAACTTCATGCACAATCAGAGACTTTATAAAATCTCTAATTTGCAATCTCAGTGGTAGATAGTGAAGTACAGCTGTTCAAGCCACTTACCTCCAGCCAGCTCTGGTTACATCAACTGGCTAGCCTATTATGTTATGTTTGGGATGATAAATGCAAGTCATTGCACACTAACACTTGTAGTTAGGCTGAAAGTAGCAGAAGTCGCTTTTTAAAAATAAACTAACTTTCATTCAAGATGAAGCTTCTACTATTTCAATAGTAAGATTTTTAATGTAGGTTATTTCTCATGCTTTTAAATTATTCAAACTTTGCAAGAAATTACTTGTTAAATAGAGGAACCAATTGTCCTGGTTTCAGCTGGGATGTAGTTAACTGTCTTCCTAGTAGCTGGTACAGTGCTATGTTTTGAGTTCAGTATGTGAAGAATGTTGATAACACTGATGTTTTCAGTTGTTGCTCAGTAGTGTTTAGACTATAGTCAAGGATTTTTCAGCTTCTCATGCCCAGCCAGGGCACCTGACCCAAACTGGCCAACAGTGTATTCCATACCATGGGACATCCCATCTAGTTTAGGAACTGGGAAGTGGGGGGGCAGGGATTTCGCCACTTGGGGACTGGCTGGGTGTCTGTTGGCGGGTGGTGAGCAATTGCCCTGCGCATCATTTGTACATTTCAATCCTTTTATTACTACTGTTGTCATTTTATTAGTGTTATCATTATTAGTTTCTTCTTTTCTGTTCTATTAAATCGTTCTTATCTCAACCCAGGAGTTTTACTTCTTTTCCTGATTTTCTCCCCCATCCCACTGGATGGGGGGGGAGTGAGTGAGCGGCTGCATGGTGCTTAGTTGCTGGCTGGGGGTAAACCACCATCAGAGGCTAAATGCACTTTATACATCACTGTTCCAGTATCCAGGTTAACTCTGCATATTGCTTATGGACGCACATTTTTTTACAACATGTTCTAGAAATATAAGAACAGAAAAAGGAAACTGAGTGCAGTAGCTAATAAAACCAGTTAATCCTTTAAAAACTTGTATGTGTTACATGTAAACAGATACTTCTTGTCTGGCTGTTAAGATAAAAAAAGACATAACAGCCCAACTGTTATCTTTGAAGTGTCAGAGTTTGAAAAAGTCACTTAACTTTCAGCTTCAGTGATATCTTAACATTTGTTGAAGGCAAGTGATCAAAACCAGTTGTATTTCTTTTTGATTTTTCATGTTTAGCTGAACTACTACAGCATTATCCCTGTGCAGAACATGTACGATTTAAAAGTAAGCAGGTGCTTTATCACAGTAATCAATTGTACAAATATAAGAAGTGAAGAACTGGTTAGATAGCAAATTTAAAGATTTAGATGTATAAGCACAAGCTAGCAGTGACATATTGTAACAAGCATCATACAAAAAGATGGCAATGGAAAGTCAGTCTTCACCATGGGAAATAGCTTGTTTTTTTTCTCAGCTGGAGTTCTGTACCTCACTTTAAATAATAGGCTTCATAAAAGATATGTGTTATTTGGAAAGTGTCCATTGAGCAACAGAAGGATTATAGTTTCTACAATCTGATTAGAAAAGATTTCCTTCATATAAGGTAAGTTTTAAAAGATTTGAAAGGTATCAAAGGCTATTGAAAGGAGGAAATAAAAAAGCCTTTGAATGTGTGTTGGTTCAGACAAGAATTAATCAGTTTGACTTGCACTGTGGCATCGAAGATTTAAATTGGACTGAAGTTTCACAACTTTCTCAGGAAAATAAAGTAGTTTTTCCACCTCAACAACAACAAAAAGGCAAAAAAGCAGTTAGCTCTCAGAAATGACACAATTAATTCTGAAGTATTTACATAGACTGAAGGACCATTTACACGAAGCTTCTAAACCTGTTTCATCTCTCACATTTTTGGTGGGAAGCAATGCTACTTCCCATTACTTTCCTTTAAAAACTGATTGTGATTCAATAATTTATTAAGCTATGGCCATATCTTCATTAGTTTCACTTTCCTTTTTATCTATAGTACATGCTCCAAAGATTTGAAGAGTTCTGTTTCTGCTTTACTTCACATTTGATAATTTACCATATTCTATTTACTTTTTCACTTGCTTCATCAAATAGCAGTAAGTCTAGGAAGTGTAAACTGAGTTTTAACCACCTAAGAAGTATGGGTTTATTATACATCTCACATTAATCAGGGAAAAAAAGTTCAGTAGCAACTAGAGTAGAATGTTAAGATCTAGATTTAAAATATATAATTAGAGAAAACTGCAGACTTATGTTATTAGTTTTAGGGCAGTTTTTGTCTTTGTTTTCCAAAACTAGCAAGGTCACACATTCAACTATGGTAACATTCAAAGTGTACAGTCCATTGCTGTTTCATTTTAAGTTCTGAGGAAATAAAGCATGAAGTGGTATTAAAAAAGTATATTCAGTTTTTATTAACTTTTACCAAGTACAGGTTTACATTTATGAAAAAGTCTATCAATTTAAAATACTAATTTAGATTAAGTTATCCATTCTACAAGTCACATATGCTTGAAAGTAGGCAGTGCTGTCAAAATTCAGTGGTATTTACATAAAAAAAGAAAACAGTTCAATTTTTTTATTAGAAATATAACAGCATGTTACAATATATTGCAAGCTAGATGTTTATTTCAAAATACTATGCAGCATGCAAGCAGTGTTTTAATTTGTATAGGACTATGTAAAATTACTCTTTCCAAATCTGCAGTTGTTTACATTGTTGGAGCTATTTTACTAATTAGCTAGTGAACAGGGAAAAAGACAAAACCAAACCAAACCAGAAATGACTAGCAAAGTTGTATGCCCTTAAGACATCCTGAGGAGCAGATAACTAGAACATTGACCTCAAGGAATAACCTGCATACCTGGCCCATTTTCTGCCCATTGGAAAAAGCCACACTGTTTTTCTTTTTGAAGAGGGCACACAAAAAAGTTCTTCCCATTATTGAGACCAATCTTCAACACAGTCTTCATAACACATCGCTTGCCGTGATTACAAAATGGAAAATCCAAGTCAGCCCACTGCAAAAAGAAACAGGTTTTAGGTGCAGTTTTAGCATATGTGATGGCTACGAATTCCTTATTTTAAGATTAGCAATGGAAACAGATCTACAGGGGACACCCTAGAAGAAACTCTTCCTAGCAGTTAAGATAGTTTTTTTTCTTTTGTGGTCACTGATTTTAGGTTTTTCTTTAACATTAATTGCAACTGTATGCACTTTAACTGATGTAACTTTAATTGATGTTAACACAGTTTTCTTCAAATTAAGGCACTATAGTCATTACTGTCTTGAGTTCATCTGTTAACTACCTAGTGGTAGGTGGCTGGATCAAACTCTTCTCAGTCACATACATTCATAGCAAGGAGCAATGGCCACCAGCTGCAGCTAGGAAGGTCAGGTTAGAGGTATTAGTGCAGCAGTGGGAGCAGTTGCCCAGGCAGATGACAGAATCTTCACCCTTGGAGGTTTTCAAGATTTTGGCTAGACAAAAATGCATCTGATGTCTATATCTAGAATTTGCCATAGTCCTTCTTCAAGCACGAGGCTGAACTAAACAACTTGTACAAGTGCCTTCAAATCAGCATTTCTGCTATGCATCTGTTTTACATCATGCAGAAGCAGATTAAGAGCATTTGGCCAAGCAGGTGCCTTCTCAGGAGCAAGAGAAGTAACTAAAACTGTAATCTTATAACTACTGTCATACTCTTAGTTTCAATTCAGTGTGCAAAAATATTTAAAGTTACTCCAAACTTTAAATGGATTTTATTTGTTCACAATTACAGATTACTGGGGCAAGGAGGCTGCAGGAACAAGTGCTTATTAGAAAACAGGCCCTGAAGTCATATACATACTTGAAAGTAGTCACATTGAGTTTTTCTGGGTAGAGGGCAGGTATAAAACTGCCTGCCCTTGTTTTCTCCATCCTTTCTCACAACTCTGAGGCTGCAGAGACGGCTGTGTTTACTGCAGCGAGGATGGCCCATGCTTGACATGCAAGTATCATCTGTCATATTAGGTTGAGATGTGCTGTAATGACAGGTTACAAAATGACTTTTGTGTAACGTTAAAGGGATTACCAGCCAAAGAACTCTCTCCTACCATTACAATAGCTCACTCAGAGTACTTTTACACACAATGACAACTAGAGAACTTACTTTTCTAATGCACCTTATTGCACCTTTAAAGCTGACTGATCACTAGTAGTGAATAGACAAGCCTGTGTGCTTTTCTTGCAGATATACCAGTTTCCACAGCATTAGCCCATGTTTTAAATTATTTCAAAGTACTCAAATGAATCTGCACAACAAAATAAGTATTACCACTGCTATTATACTGCCCACCCCAAATTCCAATAGATTCTAAAAGAGTATTCTGCTCTCAGTGGGAAAAAGACCAATACCAAGTAATTACTCCAGGTTAAAGGTATTTGTATGCTTCACAGAAAAGACTCCCACCCTCTTTACTAAAATGTTACAGTAATGCTCCAAATCATATTCAGACAAGAAGTAATCCATCTGAGGGGGTAGAAAAATGTTCTCTGAATGGGATAAAGTTTCTTTTTTCTTCCTCATGATTGAGATAGTCAGAGATTATCTGAATACAATACACAAGGCTTTATTTAAAAGTGGTAACATGAAAAAGATTAGTTCTCTGAAATGTATCTTTCCAATATATTTATAGAGCAGAAAAGCAGTGATGAAGCCTTAGTAAAAAAAGAAGATTAATTAATTCATTTTTGTTAACTTATCAGCTTAGGAATTTTATGTTCTCTTTTATGTCTGGAAGACTGCAGTCCTGCAGACATCACCAGTTTTCTTCCAACACCTCATTAAAACAAAAGAAAAAAAAACACCCAAGTTTTTGTTGGTTTTTGTTACAAAGTGTTTGGGTTTTGTTGGTTTGTTGTTTTTTTTTTTTTAAACATTGAAGCTGATGACTTGCTATAACTACCTGTTATTGTGACTGATACCATCTCATTTCTTCTTTGCACTCTTCTATTCTCAGTTATCCTGCCTACATCCTCAGTTCTCTGTAGTCCTCTACTGAGACAGCAAGGAGAAAGGATATTCATACAGCCTAACCTAGTGAGCCAGTGAGATCCTATTTCAAAACTGGTGCTTCAACAATGCAAGAAGTAATTTCTGTATTTCAGAACAGACACATGACCAAGAATTTTGTAGCATATCATTAATATTTCACATTCACCCTGCATAATTTACCACTGTGACATCTCCCTTGCATCCCATTACTGTTGTGTACTCCCACCCAACTTTTCCTTGACAACCCTAGTAGTTTCTCACATTTCTCTTAACTAGGCAACACATGTGTCTGAATAGGGCTGTGTAAATAAAAATTCAGGATGGTTAGAGCATTTAAATATTTACATACAGGATCAGGAGGAAAGTTAAGAGAAAATAGTGATGGGAGGTTCATCAAGGTACCTATACAGAGCTTTGTATCATGGAAGAATGTTGAAAACTGTTAGTTGACAATTAACTTCAATTAGAATATATTCATTCAGCTACCTTCCTTTTGTCATCTTTCACAATGACTTCAAGATGTCTTTAAGCAGATACCAACTACAGTGTTAAGATCAGACAACTCCTTACGTAGAACTGTGCTTGTTGACTTATTAGAGCTATATAGTCCTATTCCATGGGAATAGCTGAACTATAAACAGCTGTTTAGTTAACAGCAGTAGTGGCCAGATGCCAAAATCAGGACATTTCCAGTGACAGCCTAGGTCATTCAGTGCTTTTGAAATCTGAGGTATAATTTTAGTTACCCAAGAATAAGTTACCTCTGGCAGAAATCCAAAGACAACAGTGTCTGAACCCAACAGCACAGTATTCCATTAATCTTCAGGGATAAAGTTGGTTTATGGGATTACAAAGACACTTGTTTACATTTTAGAATACATACCTGATTGCTATATTATATTGGTGAACTGAGGGTATATGATCAGTTTTCTGTTTCTTCTGCACGTGTTTGAAAGAGAGAGGTTGCTGACAGGAGGACAAAGCCATAGCAGTTACATGTGTTGAGCAATCCTCATCTGTGCTTCCACCTGACTGGTAGACATTGTTTTGTATTTGTTTACAATTACTTTTTGGAGCAACACACTGAGAATGTCCATCAGATATTTGGGTATTATTTCTCAAAACAGCTTCATTACCAAGATCTGTTAAGACAAGAGTTGTAGTTCCAAATGCAGCTTTCCTGTTGATCTTTATTTCTGTGCTCGGTTTTCTGAAATCATTACAGGGGTACTTCATTAAGTTTGTGTTAAAGCCTGCAGAATCTTCAACATTCTCTGTCTTTGGAACTAAGGAAAAATAAATTATTGGTTATAATCCATCTGTGTAGAGTGATACATCATATTTCTGATCTGTATTCATAAGTCATCATAGAGGGAGTGAAAGAGTAAATTTACCATACCATCCTGAAAGATCTCAAAACTTATCACAGATTAGATATAGTACCAAATTTCTTACAATAAAAAAAGCTTATGCACTTTTGGACTCACATACAACACGTGCTTCAAGATAATATTACTATTGTTTGAATAGGACCAGATGTGAATCATACTCTGTAAATGAAAGATATTTGAGAATTAACCATACAAAATTGAATTTGGCCCAAATACAGGGATTAAAATATTTAATTTTTTTCAAAATAACCTTTTATAACCCCAGCACTGGGAGATCACAGGGTATGGTACCTCCAGCAGCAATTCATTATCTATCTGAAAGTATTGTTTTGCTATAGACACAAAAAGGAATATCCATTTGTTGGGTTTTCTAGTGCTTTCAGGGTTCCATCCTTTCCAAACATTGTGCATATCCAAACTTATTGATCCCTTACTGTAAGAGGCTTCAGAAACAAGCAGTTCAGACATTTACTTTGTGTTTATTTCCTAACATGAACAACAGTATGTTTCTTCACAGAATCAAAGGCCTGCCTAGTGGCCACTAATCATTCCAAAAGAGTGGGCATAATGTCTTAATGCCAGTTTAATAAATAAGGAGTCTGTAGGTAATATTTCCTGAGAAAAGGGTGAAAAGAAAAACTTTATGGAGTGCCTATGTGCAATCTTTGTTAAGCAGCTGTGAAGCCATGGTGTTCAAGAACAGAGTCCTTTTCTACCACCGCCAGCTAGTGTCTCCTCTTACATCTTCCCTCTGTAGAAGGAAGAGGGAATTAAGCAGAAGAAGAATCGGTAGATAAGGCATACACAACAGCACACTCTCTCCAAAGGCATTCTCACTCAAACAGAGTAAGAATTCCTACAGTTTACTCTGAACAATACTTGGTTCCAGGCTCCTTCCATTTTGCCACTGCTGCACAGTGAAATATACTGGTTCTAGCACATTCCAATTTGTTTAAGAAAGAATAGAAGCTTGGCCTTGTACTTAGCAAAGGAGCAAGGAAATTAAGACGTAATGGTAAATAGTTATCTCTGTCTACAGGCTGAATTATTTCGGCTGTATGGCCAGCAGCTATCTTTACGTACCAAGTATTCCATCCTCAAAAATTCAAATGTTTCTGCTGACAGTAGTTAATTTTAGAAACAACATAAAAGACAAAAAAAAAACCCAAAGTGAGAAGGCAAAGAATCTTAAAGTTTGAAAAAAGAGAGGTAAGCAAAACCATGTTAAAAAAAAAATCTCAAATGCCACTCCTATGATGCAAAAATAAGTCTTATTTTTTTAAAAAAGAATTTTTGTAACAGTATTCCACCAAGCCTAACACATCTTCAAATTCCAGGCCTGTTTTCAGTAATGGCATACAGCTAAACAAGTGAAACTTAGAATTACAGGAAAAGAAACAGTATTTTGTTACAAAGTAAAACAATTGTGCACATGCTGTTACATATTTTAAGGTCCAGCTGACAGTATTAATTCCAGGATAAATGTTAGTTGGTAAATCTGAGTCTGTGGACAGATTAAAACTTCCAGGTTTCTGGTACTGATTTTGCAGGAGAATTATGCAAGATTAGCCTCTGCTGGCAGCAAGTGTCATGTAAGGCACAAAGTCATACTTTTATTGATTCCTGGCCTGAAGAAATGGACTTTAGCTAGTGTAAAGTAAGACTTTCACACACATCACTCCATTCATAAAAGGCAAAACTAGAATGAAGCAATACTTTTAAAAAGCATTGGAACTTATTTTATAAGAACCAAGATCAGTACCACAAAGTCACTACTTCATTGGCTAGGAATCTGGAGGCACTTTGGAAAGCATGGCTCAAAGTACCATTAAAAGCTATGGGAATGTGATCTTTGATTCCAATTTCAGCATATATACTTTGAGTCATATAGTTAAATTCAGTGAACTTTTAACAATAGGTCCTGGAACCCATGTAAAAACATTAATTCTTCTCAGATATAAAAAGCCTGTATATTCTTTACAAATATCTTTTCTTTCAGTTTTGCAGCACTGGAACTAGTAAAATAAAGAAATAAGTTGTAGAATGCAGATTTCAGTCACTTCATTGAATAATTCACTACATAATGTGAAAGGGGTATTAGTTTTTGAGGTAGCAAAGTTTCAATATGGAATTCTTATAGAATTCGCTTTCTCCCTAAAAAGCCACACAAATGCAAACCTCTAGACTTTGTTTCTTGGAATATATGTAGCAATTCAAAATGTTTCAGAGCAACAGTCTTGATCACAATAACTTCCTGTAAATCCCTCCAGAGTAATTTACTCACTTTTTCTACAGAAAGTGAAAAAGAATACAAAGCTCCTCTTCACAAAGAAAAGAGGTCTCGGTGGAAAGTCTGTCCATTAGCTCACTCATCCCTTTCCACACAGAAATCTGGAGAGAAGCTAGCATGTTACTCATTCTATCTTCCTGTCCCTTTCTAGGTCTCATTCACAGCTGCTTCTGCCCACCAGCTCTAGATAGCAGCATTAAAAGCTCCAGCAAGAGACAAACAATAAATATAGGTGCAAAGTCCAGAATCATCTTTACTCTGAACTCAGAGAAAAAAAACCTAGCCCCTGAGAAACCCAACATCCTTTTGCAAAGGGTACCAAAATATACTGCTTTTGTTCACATGAATGAATGAGAATTACTTTTCTGCCCCCTGGAGATTTCTCCATCAGGCATATGCTGCAAGCTTCTAGTGATTTTAAGGAAAGTGGAAAGAACGGCGTTTTGTCTCACTCCTTGCCCCAATAAAAACAAAGGGTTACTGCAGAGGCTTGTCTATAGAATCCCACCTGCCCAGAAAGCTGGAATACAAGAGACTTTTGGGGCTTAAGACAAGACAGTTTCCATGATTGTCTGTGTAAGATTTCCCCAAAATCTGACTTTAAGTTAGCTAAAGTTATATAAATACAATTCACAATGAGACGCTTCTACAGTTCTAAAAACTGCATCAAAACCCCAGTCCTCCTCCCTTTCCCAGTATAGGTTCCAGACAACCTTTCAATACCTTCAGGCCTTGAAGTCAAACAGGCATCACAAATTTCAGCAGAAGGCTTGTTTATTAGGGTACAGCACATACACGTCCACTCCTCTTCAGATTTCTGAGCTACATGTTCATTAGAACATGACCCCCTGCCATATGCCCAGCCAATTAGGCTATTTCTAGTTGGCAGTTTGCTGTGAAACAAAAGAATGATGTTAGTCTTTTGTGACGTTTCTTCTACAAATTGCCTTACACCACTATGTGCAGGGAGGCACAGGGCTACAGAACAAGCAGTACACAGTGTTATGGCTGCCTATCATAGCTTGGACAGCACATCATGGTTGAGCTTGATTTTTTTTTTTGTTGTTTACCTCAAGGGCAAATCTTTCCCAATGCTGCAGAAGTAATACAAATAAAAATATTTAAACAAAATGGATGGAAAGTTAGTAATTATCTGATGTACTCTCCAGCACAAAGCCCTGGCCTCTCTCAAATTCCCTACCATTTTCAAGTACTGCAGCAAGAAACTTGGTGACAAAGGGAGAGTGTTTCAGCACTATTCTTGCATCCCTCGTACAGAATGCTTACTGATGCATTCCTGGATGAAGAACCGTTCAGAAGCCAAACTACAGAAAGTCACACAATCTAGCAAACAAATTTTTTTGCTCTCATTTAAATGGTACCCATTAGACCACTTTGTTATCATAGCAGCCAAGAGAACTGAAAACCTTAAAAGTTAGAAAGTCTTTCTTGTGTGTCACCATTTGCTGGAAAGCCTTTTAACATTTAGAAGCCTGTTCAGAATTAAAGATTTTCTTTTACTTTTTTTGGTGCCTTTTTTTTCCTTCATCAGAAGGAGTTCAGGAATGCCCTAGCTGTGACTGGTGAGCCAAAGCTGTACTCCAGACACCTCTATAGATTTAATTATATGTATTTTTCTGTTAATTATAATACCTCCTATGTTGATACACTGATTTAGAATCACAGTTACTATTTTACAGTGACTACACGTTACCAAGGACTAATTTTGTCATAGTATCCAAACATTGTTAGCATGTTAAATGTAACTTGAACTTACTGTTCAGTAAGATATGTATGTAAATTTTTAAGTATTATGGTTGATAAGTCATCAAGTGTTTTCCTCCATAGTTTTTGTGAATGCGCTTTTTGGAGACTTTTTTTTAATACTAAGAATTTAAACACTTCAATTAATAATGCAAATGTTGTACTTGGGAACTGTTGTGATACTCCTTACACCTATCATTTATTCCATAATTATCACTCTCCTTAACAGGCTATTTCTAAGATAATGGTAGGGATATCCACTACCTACCACGTTTTACACAACAGGAAAACTAAGGAGGATAATGAGAACTGTTGACATACAAGAGATCCTCTGCTGTCAAGAGGTAGAACAGACATTACAGTAGCATTCACCAAAATACTGTAGCTAGATAACAAAGCAGACAAACTAGAAATGTTAAAAATGGGTATTTTGACATTATTAGATGAGTTTTTCTACTCGGCTATTAAAAATACAATACTAAACTGAATATATTCAGCATGTCATGTTTTGGAGTGTAATTCCATGGCATTCCTCCAGTCCATCTGTCTTGTCATTCCCCCCACCTCCCCATTTTGGAGCATGAAATATAGGGGGAAAAGTATATTTTTAAGATTTAAGGTACATTTAAATTTGATGAAGTAAACTTATAATGGATATTTTCTTAACTTTTTCAGCTGAGCAAAATTATAAGCTACTTGACTTGACCCAAGAACCACTGGGTTAAATTCTACAGTTTATGATCTGTAGCATGTCAATCTGATCACATGGCTTCTTTCAGTCTTCAAATGTGAAAAGCTTGGAATGGCAGATAAGCTACTTGAGCTACACATACTTCCATTTGGTAACAGTTACTGCATAATAGAAAATAGAGCAGTAGAACACATGAGGATGAGAATAGCACAAGAAAGGACCTTTTTATTTTATAGCTACCATGTTTTTCACTGAAATATACCACTGTTTAATTATTTGTTTAAAAACAACAACAACAAAACCAAACCACTACTTGTTCTAGAACAGGGAAAGAAAGTTTTTTTGTTTTTTTCCTTGCATCATTTGCTAGTTATCTGACTCAACAGAACACTGCTGTCTTCCTACCCTTTTGCAAAGCATTTGTCATTATTACTTTCTGAAAATACAGCAGATTGTGATTATCAGCATGTGAAATATTTATCTTCGATGCTGGAATTTTCTATATTTCATCTGTACTCAAAGGCAATTTTTAAGCTTTAACCAAAATCCCTTCGGCCATCTGAATCTTGAAAGAAGGTTGGAGGTGGGAGAGGGACTTGCATGTTCTGTAAATCTTCTCTAAAAAATATATACACACACACTAATGAAGGCAAAGGTTGCAAAGCAAAGCAGTATTTTTTATTAGATTGACAGAGCTTAGTATAAAAAGGCAAGATTCTGAAACCTCAGATGAAAATTTTCAAGAATAACTTAGGTATGTAAGAGTCTGAATAAGGTGCTTTTGGAACTTTTACCTTTTGACCCTTTGTGATATCAACCACATTTTGTGCTTTTCTAAAATAAAAGGAGGAAAGCTGCTGCTAGCACAATTTATGTAGAGCTGAAAGTGTCTCTGTGGCACAACTGTAGTAAAAGCTTTCCAAATCCATTAAGGAGGAAAAGTCCTAAGCCCTACAATATTTGCTGCACTCTGAATTTACTGAAGTTTTAGTTATCCTCAGTGTTACTCTACAGCCAGAAAAAAAATTGCATAGATGTATAGCTATCTAGATATTCCAGGACTGAAGGGGCTATCCTATGAAAAGAAATAGACACATATTCCTACCTTCCGTATGCCATTCAACTCAGTCGTGTGTAAACATCCAAGCCTATTATATTTGTAACAGCAAGAACAAGGGGCAATTTTTCCAGAAGCAGTAAATAATTCTGAGTACTCTGAATTATTTTATAATTCCTACATTTGATTAGAGTAATAGCTATTTCGTAATAGACAGGGCCTTTGAAGGAAATAGTATCAACAAATCAAAGCTTGTGCAAAGTCAAGTGAATTTAGATATAAAATGCACAAGGATCCATTCTATTTGAGAAGTGATGTCCTCTTACTGTAACAGCTCATTAATGTCCTTAAGCACTTTGATGCTTAAAAGTGTTACAAAAGTTGCCATCATACCTAACGTTGACAAGCTGGAGATCCGCCTTTTGACACTGAGAGCAGAAGTAAGTCATTCTGTTACTTTCTCCTAAACGACACACGGTGATCTTCCCATTGCACTGACCACAGGCTGGGCGCTTGTATACTTTGTAGTGTTTGTAGAGCATAGACCCGGTTTTGCGGCACTAAAACAGAACATGTTTAAAAACCAAGTTAGAGACCCAGTATAAGTTTTATATCAGTCCTTCTACAGTTAAGCTGAAGCAAAAATAAAAAACCCTACTTAAACTGATGGCTCAATGACTACATAAAGATATTTAAGGCACACTCATAAAGGCTATCATCTGTATTTCATATTCTTTTATGAAAAGAATTGATTTTAAATCAGGTATAAGTGTCTGGAATTCTCCTCTTAATGAAATAAAAGACAACAAATAAAACATACTAGCATAGTGCAAGCAAATACATGCTAGGGACTCCCTGAGTTCAGCTGGACCAGCTAGCTCCGATTCGGCACCAGTCATCTTTGACCTGGCACCTGCAGGAGTGTTCTTAAAGAGCTGATGACCTCCAATCAATGCAGCACAGAAAACAAAAATAAAACAAACATAAAACACAAAACCAACACCACCTTCCCTCACCCCAAAAAGAACCAAAAAACACACTGCAGAGCCAGCTCAGACCCGATGCTACCATCTGGGTGTCATGATTTAACCCCAGCCAGCAACTAAGCCCCACACAGCCACTTACTCACTCCTCCCACTGTGTCGGGATGGGGGAGATAATCAGAAGAGTAAAAGTGAGAACTTGTGAGTTCACATAAAGGCAGTTAAATAGGAAAAGCAAAAGCCATGCACACAAGCAAAGCAAAACCAGGAATTCATTCACCACCTCCCATTGGCAGGCAGGTGTTCAGTCATCCCCAGAAAAGCAGGGCTTCATCATGTGTAATGGTTACTTGGGAAGACAAACACCATCACTCCAAACATCCCCCCCTTCCTTCTTCTTGCCCCAGCTTTATATGCTGAACATGACATCATACAGTATGGAATATCCCTTTGGTCAGTTGGGGTCAGCTGTCCCAGCTGTGTCCCCTCCCAACTTCTTGTGCACCCCCAGCCTACTCACCGGTGGGGTGGGGTGAGAAGCAGAAAAGGCCTTGACTCTGTGTAAGCACTGCTCAGCAGTAATGAAAACATCCCTGTGTTATCAACACTGTTTTCAGCACAAATCCAAAACATAGCCCCATACCAGCTACTATGAAGAAAATTAACTGACAAGCAGGCACATTTCATGAGACAATTCACATGGAATCATCATAGACATACCCCAGCTAAAACCAGCAGAAAAACAAGAAAAAAAAAACCAAAAAACAAGAAAAGCACAGTAGAGATGCAGACAACTCTGCAGAGCCACATGAGTTTCTGCATTACAATCACAGTTCCTTGGGCACAGTTCAAACAATACCACAGCTGGCCCAGCAACACTAGCCCAGCTCTGGCAGGGTTCAATAGCTCTAGCTCCATAATGCATGAAGACCCTTGGAGTTCTCCCAGAATACAGGTGTCTTTGAGCACAGTATATTTGCTTCTGCTGTGCTCTTATTCATCAGCCTTGCTGAATGAGAATGCTTTTGCTGGTACAATCTAGTAATTCAATCAGAAGGAATTACTAATATATATTTGCATGAACATTCACAAGGAGCTTGCTTTCTCCTCAAGATTCCTCCTCAAGGTTTACAGTTACTTTTTTAGTAACATAACATTTCTTAGTTTATTAGTAGTTTCCTCCTATCCAGTTACTTAAAAACCAAACAAAAGCAACAGCTTTTTATGCAAACAAGATTCCTTATCTTTGCCTCTGTAAGGTGTTACTACAAATGATACAGTACGATTACTACAAACTATTCTATAAGTCTATAAAAAAAATGATCAAGCACTACCCCTCTTATTAACCTATTTTTGTTTTGTTTTTATCTTAGAGACTTGGGGCAGGGGGCTAGCTCTCCTTTAAAAGCACTTGACTGGTGAATACTTGCTAAGCATAGATTATAGAAGTTTTGAAAATGGCTAAACTGAGCTACAGAAAGTTTAAGTTGTTTGTTTATTGTCAGTCTAAAAGCCTGCGACACGTTTAAATTTCCTAGTATTATAGTTGTTGCAGAACTGGATGCTATCTCTTTATTGGCAGTCTTCACTATGAAGTTTGGAGAATGAAAAGATTTCCCTAGCCAACAGACTAAACTACACTTCAGTGGGTTGGGGGAAAGCGGACATTTAAGCAGACTATTAAACAAATCACATTTTTAGCCTTTATGATTGAAAGACTGTATTAGGAAGGTTAGGTGCCCTCCTCCTAGCCTACCAAAAAAA
>NW_010972720.1:3663846-3676321 GCF_000737465.1 Haliaeetus leucocephalus | reverse complement strand
CCCAAAAAAAAAAAAAAAAAAAAAAAAAAAGAACTTTTAGCAGCACTAGCTCCTTGACTTTCATGAATACCAAGAGAAACGGACAAGAATTTCACTGCTGCTGTTCATTGCTCTGCATGCAGCTTAAAGAAGAAAACCATACAAGAATTAGGTCAAATTCTCTTTTTCTATTTTGGAAAATTAGAGCAACTAGGAATTACAGAGTTTACAGGGGAAGAAATGAAATTGTACTGAAGTTGTGGCAGTAGGGAAAAGCTGGAACTTATTTCACTTTAGCAACCAAAAAAGTTGTTTCAGTTAAGAAAAAAAAGTTGTTAGCAGTTAGATTCTATTTAGTCAAATAAATATACTTGCTATTTCAAGTTTCATAAAGGAAGCCACATGAATTACCTTCATACTTCCCTAGGGCAATCTCTAGTTCCCAGTTTGAAGAGTGACCTTTACATTACCTTACATATAAGTGTGTGCTTAACCTACACACACGTTCAGAGTGACATTACAGGGTGTGCCCAGCAAAACTGTACTGGCCCTCAGGCAGCACCTGTCAAACCATTCTGCTGCAACTGGGCCAAGCTGTGCACATTCTTACAGTCTAGACTCCCTCAACTTTCCGTCATTTGACAATTCACAATTAATAAAGAGCACACAAACCAACATTCCTATTCATGGAAACACTTGTCCTGTTGCCTCTTTTTACTGTTTTCACTGGATGATCACATACATCTAACATGCCGGAGTCAAGTTTTGGATATTTCTCAAAAACATGTGCGAATACCTTATAAAAAAGCAGGGTAAAATCACGTGTCATTTTCACCAAGTGACGTATGTGCTCATCTGTCAGTTGGCAAACCTGTAAGACAAGAATGTTTTTGGGTTTTTTTTAGAATATTATGATGTTAAGGGACAAGAGTATAAAGACCTGTAATGCAAGGGCACTTTGAACACCTTCAGCTGAAGTGGAATTGCGTTGCTTTGTGTTATGATAATTCTCTAACTTCACATTATATATATCATCTTAGCAAAACAGTACATTTTCACATTCTATACTACACAAACTCACTGTGTGAATACCAAACAATATACTTTACCTCATCTGTGCAAAACATGAGGTAAAAATTTCAGTTATCTTCTTCTATATTGACCTAAGAGTTCCTGATCACAGGAATCACGTGGCATTAACAACTCTTAGTTCCCTCTTAATTTCCTCATTGATTATGATATGACCTATCCATCATCAGAGGCTCTTTGCTGTGAGACATCTTCAGGAAGAATACTTGAGCCAAAGGCATCACAATTACAGAGACATATCAACCAAATACATTTTTGTTAAGAACTCAAAATTAAGCCACGTTTTTTTCTTTCCTCTGTCAGCTCACATTGCAAATACAATTAAAATCCAGACTGATCCTATGAAGAACTTTCAGAAATACTATGTTTAAAAAAACCTTTCAGTTACTATCTTCACCAGTTTTCCTTTACTTTCTATGTAATCTCAATCTGTTTTGCAAACATCAGACTTTTCAACCAAAGTTTGGAGATGTATGCTTGAGGTTCTTAACCAAAAGAGTATGGTAAACAATGGTGGAAAAGCAAATGATGCCAGCTATCAGGACAGGAAGTGGAAGAAGCAGCTGCAGAAATAATCAGCTCTACCACATAAACTATTTTGGGTAGTAACTGAACAAAGAAAACCTGAGCACTCTTCACATTCCCTTATTTATAGGCTGACAACTTAATGGTAGCACAATAGGATACCAGACAAAGTCAGGATTTGAAAGTTAAATGAATTCCCTAATAAGGAGGTTTCAAGTTGTAAGAAAAAAGGCTTAGCCCTACAAAACATGTCCACTCTGAGGCAGGAGTAGCAGCAACAGGTTCCAAGGAATGTCATGACAAATATTTCCAGTTATAATGATAAAACATTAATTTAATGTCTTAGAATAATTTAAGAAATGACAGATGATAAAACAAAGGTAAGAAGATCACAAAATGTTATATAAATATGTATTTACATTCTTAATACTTTCGTGTCATTAAAAACAATCTTGAGACATTTCACCCACCTTAACAGCTGGATGAAGACCACTGTCAAACAGTGCTTCATTTTTTATGATATTCCCCACTCCAGGTAATACTGCTTGATCCAGTAACACATCACACAACATGCGGGTTTTCTGCTGCTTAATCTCACTTTCTGCTCTTAAGAAGCTAAACTTTGGAGAACAGACATCCAAGCTTTCCATCATTCTCACTTTCTGCTCGCTCTCAGCTGCATTTCTGGAAAAGAAAAATACATTAAGATTTATTTTTATTTTAATTATATGCTAATATAGCAGTATGATTTTAAAAACAACACATGAAAGTATAATAGAACATTATATGCAGATAACAAAAACCATGAAAATACCAGTGACAGGAAGAGGCACAGAAATTACATTAGTAACCCCTCCCAAAAACAGGTCAGTGATACATGCATGGAACACGCATCTGGTCCAACATACAAGAAATCATCCTCCTTTTGTTCATATTAGTTTGAAAAATAATTGCCAGGTCCTTGCTTTAAAACTACTTCCAACATGGAAAGACCACGTGTTTAGACCATCAAACATAACTAACTGTATGGTTGCATGGTCCAGTAGTTACAACATGACAATAAAAAAAAAAATCAAGGTTTAAGAAAAATCTATCTATTAGGTTAAGCATAATTGTTTGAAAATAATACAGTATGAGAAGTATCAAGCTTACATAAGCTTTTATATTTTGTAATATGAAATATGCCTATATACATTACTTGATTTTACACACTCCTTTTCAGCCAAGAGCCTCAAATGCTTTAAATATCAAGCTTGCTACGTTCTTTTTATTAGCAGTGAGAAATAAGTTAGAACAATTACACCAATTTGCTTCCAAAAAGAAAACAAAAACACAACCTTGGGAGCATAAAAATTTGAAACCAGTAATCCTTGCAAGTCCTTAGTCTTGTTAAAGAAGTGAAACTTGCATGGAATTTAAAGGAGAGATGGAATTCAGCATTCAGGTCTAAGGACGGAATTAAATCCAACTTTCATGCCCAGTCTTGACAGTATCTAATGAGACTATGGCATAGAACTACTTTAACTGTATGTAAACTCTGATAAAAAAAGTGACAAAATAAATTACCATACCAATAAATAAGACGTGTTTAGAAAGTTTGGCTTCTTTCTGTCTATGATGGCATCCAAGCACTTAATTTGTGTGTGATTTTTCACCATGTTCTTAAAAGAATGTTATAAAAAGAAATAAACCAAGCTGTGTTTAATTTGGTTAGTTTCTGCTTTACCTATATTCTACTGTCACCTCAAAAAACCAAACAGTATCCTCTGTAAGCTGTATCTCCAAAACTGGTAATGCTCCATTTCTGTCTTTGCTTCCATCAGGGTTAATGCACATGGAACCGTTCATACCAAAGTGAATCCTCAGAGAGAAAGAGAGTTCTTATGGGTATTTTATCTTAACAATGTTTCCAAGCATTACACTAGTCTATTTTTTGAAGTTATGAACTATTCTTACCTAACCAAGTACATGAATTCTAATCATTAAGAGTAACACAGCAACAAGCTACTTGTTTATGTACTGCTCAATTCCCAGAGAAGAACGCTCCCCAAGCCAAAGCCACTCTAAAGCATAGCAGTTTTTCCAGTTGTCTTCGTAATTCATAATGATCAGGTTTGACTTCTGTATAAAGTAACGCACTTTTCTGGTGTATCGCACTTAGAATTTTTTCACTTCACACGTGGGTCTTCTAACATAGGTTCTCAAGTCCTCCAGAAGGCTAAAAGAAATGAGGCTACTATACCAGACAATTTTCTGTTAGATCAGGCAGAAGTCACCTGGTATGAAAGGAAAGATTTCAGTCCCCATATTGCCAATACTGTTATCATATCAAAGCTATTTCCAATAACACCATAAACAAAGTAATTAACACCTGCCATATGTTGTTTTCTGCTTTTCTTTACCGACAACCAAGGCCAAACCTGCAGGTCAATTAAAAATTAATAAAAGAAATAAACTGAAAAATGCACAGATGGCAAAGGAGTGGAACAGACTCTTTCAAACATTCCTTTTACAGATCACTAATGCTTTAAGAGGTCTTACATTTTATAATATATTCTACTGGGAGCTAGTATACTTAAGCAAAGGACAAGTTTGACTATGGTCTCATACATTTTATTTATTACAAATTCACCTGGTACATTCAAGTCATAAAAAACCATAAGATAGAGGGAATGTCCTACTTCTATACATTGTATATCAGAAAAAGTGGATTATTTTGTAGCTACAAAAAGATTTAACAGATTAAACTACACAAATGACCAAAGAAACACAACATAAGGTGTATATTTCCTTTTAACCCCTCTTTTTTACATTTCAGGAAGCACAGGCATTTTAAATATTTACAGATAAATTAAGACAACATTTCATTAAGCATAGTCTTAAAGTCAACTCTTTATGTAACTTCCTTGTAGCATTTACTCATTTTTTTTTTTTTTCAATTTTAAAAAACCTGTGTCTTTCCAAAACTGTTGTCTTACAGATCAGTTCAGGTGATATAGTCATTTCAGCCACTTTTATTTTCAATAGCCATTTCTAATTCTCAAGTGCCATGAATAGTACTGCACAGGCTTAACTAGTCAAATTTCTTTTTAAACCTAGTCAAATTTCTTTCTAAACCAAACTCTTGCATCTTGCTACCAAATGGTAACGCACTAAATGCTTCCAGAAAGTTCTTTTTAAACAAATAGCATTTACATTAATAGCTGATGGTTTCATTTACCAAGCTCCAGTGTACTGTTTAAAAGGAGCATTAAGAATCACAACTATTAGCTACCTTAGTGACTTGTTAGTTCATGACTAGAAAAAAAAAATTGAGTCATCGCTACACATTTACATTCAAAAGCCTTAAGAAATTTACAAAATTTCACTCTAATGTGTTTCATTGCCTTTGATGTCCTGAAATAGGGCAAACCAGAATTCTTCTCATTTTAATTACAAATAAAAAAGCCATGCTAATTAAATCTAGGCTCTGTTATTCAATGATAGCTAGTAATAAGGAGTTGACAATTTTTTGTTTTAAAGTAAAATGGTGAGGTTTTAGAATTATTTAGTGCTATACAATATTGTAAGGATCTGCTTTTATTTAAAACATTTTACCCCATAAAAATAAAAGATTAGTAGCAGCACAGTCAAACTATTATATGGAGATGTAAAAAACAGTGACAATTCACATTATCAAGTTCTAAGGACCAACATGTAACTTCCAGTCAAGACAGTTGTCCTGGTTTCAGCTGGGACAGAGTTAAATGTCTTCCTAGTAGCTGGTACAGTACTATGTTTTTGAGTTAGGTATGAGAAGAATGCTGATAACACACTGATGTTTTCAGCTGTTGCTAAGTAGTGTTTAGTCTAAAGTCAAGGACTTTTCAGCTTCTGATGCCCAGCCAACAAGAAGGCTGGAGGGGCACAAGAAGTTGGCACAAGACACAGCCAAGGCAGCTGACCCAAACTGGCCAAAGGGGTATTCCATACCATATGACATCACATCTAGTATATAAACTGGGGGGAGCAGGGGTGGGGGGGGATCGCCGCTGGGGGACTAACTGGGCATTGATCAGCAGGTGGTGAGCAATTACATTGTGCATAATTTGTATATTCCAATCCTTTTATTATTACTATTTTCATTTTATTAGTATTATTATCATTGTTAGTTTCTTCTTTTCTGTTCTATTAAACCATTCTTATCTCAACCCACAAGTTTTACTTTTTTTTTCTCCGATTCTCTCCCCCATCCCGCTCATTTCCCAGGGGAAATGAGTGAGCAGCTGCATGGTGCTTAGTTGCTGGCTGGGGTTAAACCATGACAACAGTGGATGTCTTTCCTTTAAGTGATTTGGAGTCAACAATTATCTCTTTCCTAAGAGTCTTTTTGTCCATTTTCAGTTATGCCAAAAACATATGTGCATTATCAATTTTCAGAAACTTTTCTAAACTATTTATCATTCCAAATTTACATTAATAGCACACTACAGAAACTAAACCCAGGACAACCCCTCTCACATGACCATATCATTTCCATGGCAAAACATGCAGTCC
Source organism: Haliaeetus leucocephalus (assembly GCF_000737465.1). NCBI lineage: Eukaryota > Metazoa > Chordata > Aves > Accipitriformes > Accipitridae > Haliaeetus > Haliaeetus leucocephalus. The sequence continues at coordinate 3,670,192 of NW_010972720.1, read as the reverse complement.
ATGAAAGTCTCTCCTGCACAACTCAAAAGTATCATAGAAATTTTCTTTCAACTTTCATTGATTATTTAAGTGACTTTCAAGGCAAAATTGAAAAAAAAAATCCTCAGATTTCCAAAAAAAATCTTGACTTTCTTCAGTGACTTTATTATCCTTGTTTAAATGGACATCAAAAAGTAGAAGTACTAATTTCTTCAGAAGGTGTCATTGCTCATTTGTACTCCTAAGAAAAAGCTTCTACTGCCCACCATGGGTTGTAAATATACGGAACTGAACTTCATTTGCTAATTGCTATCCACAATATGGGAACAGTTCAGAAGCATCCTCCTCATTTGCAAGTCAGGCAAGCAGTAGCCAAACTGTATAAAACAATTTCATGGCCAGGTTATCTGCTCCCACCAGGCAGTCATTCCCCACTTGAGAAAATCCAGGAGCATAAAATGAGTTAATTACCCTTCATGGCCTAGTCTTTCATAAGACATGTCTGATTAACATTATTCCAGCATGACTACCAGCTTTTAACAGGTAATCTTAGCAGACAAGAAAAGCTGGTTTTGTTGAGAAACTATGTACAGGTACAGAATCTGTACATCATTAACCCTCCACATGATAAGAAAGTCCTATATTTGAGAGTTAATGTTAATAAAGAAGTAATCCATCCTCTGAAGGTATATTCCTTATTTCCTCTCCCAATAACAATCTTGGCAGCCAATCTTAGACTGCTGTGAGATGCATTTTCTGAAGCCTTCCTCTACCTCCCCTCAACATCTTTAAGATGCACAACATACATTTTTTAAAACAAGAGAATGAAGATCTTCATTATCAGATAAGTAACTTCTGCCTCCTGTGCCTTTCCTGTATGTAACTTCTACAACATTTCCAATCAAATAAGTGACATGACTAAAGGGACTTCTTAAATACGGTTTCTAGATGCATATATAACCATAATTGATGAATTGATGAAACGTTTAAGCTTATTATCAAATGATAACTGAAGGTTGTTTTCATTAAGTACAATAAGTTATTGCATTAGCTAGAAAGCTTAAGAATTGTTTAAGATCTTTCAAGGTCAAAGGATTACATTTTCCATACTAGAATTTAGCCACATATTCTGTCTCCTTGAAGAGAACTTTTGCAAAATGCTTACTTACATTCCTTAGTAATAGCTTTTTTTGTTCTGATAACATAATTCAATCTGTTGAAACAATGTTTTCTTACTGTATAATTTACTCCTTTGCTTATCCAATCAATTTGTCATACATGCAGTAGTCATTTAAAAAGGCTAACACCTGTATCAGTTACCTCCCCTGCCTTTTTTATCTTCCTTTATAACTGACTTTTTTCTTTTTAAAAACTGCTTTTTCTTCTCCATTTCTATTTAATAAAGCACAATACAAAGCAAGAGGAACCGATTAGAACAATAATCCCATCCTTCACAAATATGAGTAGTTTTAAACACATATGCAGTCTTGTCCTACCAGTTACTTATACGATTGTCATGTAAAGACTGGTACGTGCTTGTAAAACTAGTTGCATTTCTCTAACACTAGAGGAAATAAACATATAGCACTATATCTGATAACCAGCAGGCCCCTGCTACCAAAGATCGGTCTGCATATCATCCCAGGTAATTACTAATATATCACTGCCTTTATTTATCCAGAACGCAGCCACTGTAAACTGTTGTACTCGCAGCCAAGCATTTTCAGTTCCATCTCCCTCCTATAACAACAGTGCCACTGGCAAAATATGTCAACGAATTGTAAGGTATTTGTTGATATTATCAGTTCTAAATTAACAAAAATCATGACCTGATACCTTTGTTCAAGATCAGTCACTAGGTGACAAAGACTACACTGAATTCTAGAACTGATGTTTTCCCTTTTAAAGATTTAGAAAGAATTATGTTGCAAGTAGAAGGGTAAGAGAAAAGCATTAAATGCAAGCCTTACCTACTAAATATATGGGGCTTACTTATGTATTCTATGCTAATTACCATAAAGAATGAGGGGAGATTTTTTAATAATCCATTACACTGTGCATTTGGTTAGATTTATTTTTAGTTGACTTTTCAGTACAGAAGCACATCAAACTAGAAAAAGCAAACTTGATTGCACATACAACCTTGGTGGCTAGTACAAGATGTCCAAGGGGTTAAAGCATATGACAAAATCCTAAACTTGCCAATAAACCCCTAATGAGTTCTGTAAAGCATGAACAAACAATGATTTTGCAGTTTTACCATTTGTCTAGGAGACATGGTTTCACTAGAAAGTTAAGCTATTTATGATACCTAAACCATTCACCTGCCAAATTTCAACCCATAGTTCCAAACCAAGGAGTTGTTAATATTGTTTAAAGAAAGAAAGAAAGGCAGCATAAATGTATACACACTGAATATTTCAAGTTTGGCAATTTTTTTTTTTTGCACGAGTTTATTATCAGAGCAATTGAATCTTAAAAAAATTAAGTACAGAATTTCAGTCTAAATTTCTTAAGGAAAACTAAAAGAAATTGCAAGTACAGTTTGTAGTGGAAGACATTAAGTAACTGTAACTGCATGCACTTCTGAGTTTTGTCCCTAGAAAATGCAATGTCCTGCTTGAAACAAAGGATTTCAAGGAATAACTGTCCCTTTCGGATACCTTTGCGTGAAATCTTAGACTAAAAATAAAGCAATAAATTAGCTGAAAATATGACTATATCCAGTATTTCCAGCACTGCAGAGAGGCTGCTGAGAGGTTTCTCTGCAACACTAGATTTCAAATATCTGAAACTGACATTAGCAAGAACAAGACAACCCCCTCCAATACATAGTCTGAATGCATAGTAAGCTTTTTTCTCGCCTCTTACCTCAAAGCTTTCTGATCAAAATACATAAAAAGTTCCTTTCCCAATGTCTCCACACCCCTGTAAACATGTCCAATAAGGAAATCGTGACCAGAGGTTCTCTTCTCACTTGTAGCAGTCTAAAAACGAGTACACACACACAAAGATTAAAAGAGAATTGCTACTACTTTGGTTCTAACATCACTACACATTCAGCAAGTAGCTGTGTGAAGTACTTTTCCAACCTGGACAATATTAAACCTTTTCTCCTTAAGCAGCTCTATCAAAACCAATGAGACTATTAACCCAGGAAGCAGACAGACACTATTGCTAATGCTATTATAACTTCGCTCATTCTTTTCCTAATTGAAACAGTACATCTTTTTTATCAGGGTATTTTATGCCTTTTCCTTCAAGTCATGAATTCACAAATAGAGTTTCATGCTGATGCAAACTAACAGGTATAGAGTTTGGATGCTAAATACTTGTCAGAGTGTCAATTCTGCCATTTGCAGACCTCCATCCTTCTCCAAATGCCTCTTGCTGGAGTTTCTACCCATGCTAATAATATGCTTTCAGTGTTTCACATGGGGCATTGTATATTACAGAAAAGCCTCCACTGAGCTCACAGAGATATTTCACTCTTCCTACTATTTGAAGGTCTAATCTCAGAAGATGTTGAGCAGCAGGTGGGACACTGCTAGAAGACAAGAAAAAGATAATTGTGAGATTGAAGCAATGATCTTTTCTTGCTTAGCACATGAAACTCCACTGAAATTATAAGGGACCTCTACAGGTTATCCGGTCCAAACACCTGCTCAAAGCAGGACTGACTCAGGTCAGGCAGCCCAGGGCCTTGTCCAGTCAACTTCAGAGTAGCTCCAGGGATGGAGACTCCCATCTCTCTGGCCTTTGTTCCAGGCCTTGACTATTCTTTTGGTGGAAAAATTCTCCTAATACCCAATCAAAATTTCTCCTATTGTCACTTGTATCTGCTGCCTCTCATCCTATCGTGCACCTCTGACAAGAGTCTAGCTGTTTCCTCCATACCTTCCTTTTAGGTAGCTGAAGAGAGCAATAAAACCCCAGTTCTATCAGGTTCTCCTTCTGCATCATGTGCTTTAGCCTGTTAATCATACCAGGGGACTCACTCTAGTATGTTATTATCATTTTCCTACTGGGGACTCAAAAAATGAGACACAATAATCCTGATGCAGCCTTGCAAGTGCTGAATGGAGGTAAGAATCACTCTCCTCAGCCTGCTGGCCACACTGTCGTTAGCACAGCCCAGTATGGGGCTAGTCCTCTTCCTTGGAAAGGCATGCTAGGGACTTGGACTCAGCTGGTATAGGACCCTAGGTCCTTTTTTTCTGTGGAGCCATCTTCCATCTGACCAGCAGCCAGGCCTGTGCCATTGCATGACATTATTCTGTTCCAAGTGCAGGACTCTGCAAGTCCTGCAAATGCTGAACTTAAGTTTCAGTCAGCCCATTTTTCTCAGCCTGTCAAGTCCCCCTGACTAGCACCTCAAGGTCCCCAGAACCTGATGAAACCTGCAAACAGTATATTCACTGTCATCAGAGCCCTAGCTGCAACGCACAGATATGCGTACCAGTGCTTCAATCACAACACTCAATTGCAATTCAAATATGTATGAAAGCAACTCTGGCAAATGAGCAAGGCTTCAGCCAGTTAGTGAAATTTCAGAGCTACACTCTAGACAATCTCCCACTGTATTATTACCTTGAAATTATGTACATTTAGAGGGTTTTATGGTTATTATTCTGTCAAGTAGAAAAATAAAAATATTTTTTGTATAACATCAACATCATTTACTTTGCCTGTTACCAAAATATGAAGAAAGCAAAATTTTGCTCTCACATAAACAGCACATTCCTTCCAATAAAAGTGTTAAAGTAAGTTGGTTTGCAACAAGGTTTATTTTAGTGTTAAGCCACTCAGGTTTGTTTAAACCAAACCAGAGTAAGAAGTGACCGAGACGGAAAACGAACTTGTTTTTTCAAAATATTTTAAGTTAAATTCATACCACTTTGGTATCAGGTGAGCCCTTACAGTAATCATAATACAAACTCTCTTAAACAGTGTAGTCTTTAGCAGCAGCCAAGGCTTTGGCCATGGTTAACAGCCACTATGAGATCTAAAAAGCCCAAGACCCTTATGATAGTCATTTGCCAATGAATAGAGTCTGCCCTGAGGTGACTTTTACTATACAAAGTTATGAACATCAATCGGAGGGAATAAAATTTCTTTTTGAAACCATAGGAGCATAACTCCTTACTTCAGAAAGCTTAGTCCTGAAATATACGAACCAATAAAGACTGATCTGTTGACTGTATATCTTAGACATCTTGAACCACATTCTTCTTTAAATTGTTCTGTCATTGAAGTACTATCTTACTGAGTCTTAATCACAAACTCTCCTACACTGCCTTATATACACTGAAGGTGGGGAAAAATTCCCCAACTTTCTGTCTAGAGGCATCCAATATACTTACTTGGGACACAAGCAACACACAATTTCTCACAGCTGAGCAAAACCGGGCATGAAAAAAATACCCCAGCTGCCTCTATAATCAAAACCAGAGGACCACGTCTTCACAGCTCATCAGCTAGGCCTGCTTACTGACATCCTAACTTCCCCTTCTACCAGGTCTCACAAACCTCAGCAGAGTTTTATACTGGTGAATTATTTTATGCTGCCAACAGACAGGATAAAAACTGGTAGAAAAATTACTTACTGTGTACACTGAGAGCAGATGCCACACTATTTATTTAAATAGTTGGTCTGGTTAAAATTATTTAAAAAAAAATAGTTATAGAAGGCACCCTTTCTGCAGGCCAACACATACCTTTCTCCATCATGTTTCATTCAGACTTGTGAAGACTTGCAAGGTTACAAAATATTAAAATTAGTAACTGCTACTATCACGTTCCTTGTATTGTAGGCTTCCTGACGCTAGGTGATATTTTAAAAATTATCTTAGGTGAACAAGGGCGATTCGAAAAGCTTTCCCTCGTTATTCCCTACGTTTCTACAGCCTCTGCACCCCTTTACACACCCGACCTGCTAAGGCCTATTTAGTACGCCGATGACAAGAATGTTTTATAATTTAAAGGAAGAATAAAGACAATCTCCGCGGACGCCCCCTCCACCACCCCAGACGGCGGCAGCGGCTCAGGCCCGCCAGCCCCGCGCCCTCGCACCCCAGCCCCTCCTGACGGCTCCGACACCCACGTCCTCCCGACCCCCAAACCTGGCGGCGCCTACCGCCGCCCACACCCACACTCAGGCTCTGCGCACCTCGGCCCGGCCCGGCGCAACCCCTGAGGAGAGGAGAGGGGAGGCGGCCGTCCCTCCCTCCCTCCCCTCTCCCCGGCTCCGCTCCTCTCCTCTCCTCACCGCGCCGCCCCGCACGCTCCGCACCGCCTGGCCCGGCCGCACCCGCGCCCGCAGCCTCTCGCCGTAGAGCGCGCAGCCCGGGGCCTCCACCATGGCCGC
>NW_010972720.1:3518298-3663836 GCF_000737465.1 Haliaeetus leucocephalus | reverse complement strand
GTTGAGGCCGAGACTGACGGAAGGAAACGCCACGGGCGCTCCTGATCTGCCCCGAATGGCTCCGCGGGCAGGCGAGGTCCAGCCGCGGGGCTGGGTGAGGGGCGTCCGGGGCCGGGAGCCTCTGACGGGGGCGGCAGCGGCGGCCGCCGCCGGCCTGGAGGAGGCCGGAGAGGCGGGCCCGGACTAACCCGCCTCTTCTTTCTTTTCCAGTCGCGGCCAGCTGGTGTGTAAGCTTAGGCTTACCTTTTGGATGGACGGGAACGTTAATCAAAAAGCTTTGTTTTGTGAGAGCCTTCAGGGGAAACACGGTATATCCTATTTATTTTGTTCTTGAGTGTGAACTTCTAATGTCCTCCAATAGCTAATTAGCTGTCACGGGCTTGCTGGTACTGGCTAAAACACCCTTGCAAGTACATCTGCCTTTAAGACTTACTCAATGCACACTCGGATGTTCATTTCAGCCTTAAAAAAGTAAATATTTAATAGGTTTTTGCAGTCAGTCCAAGTTTAGACAAGGAAAATGCGCCTTTTCCTGCTGCATTTGAAGTAAGAATGGGTGTCATAAACTCAATGAGCTTTAACAAAATTGAAGGAATGTGCATTTGAAGGTAGCACATTAGACACCGTTTCCTGATGTCCACCTCATGAGGCATACTCACATTGGTCGAAATCTCTCAATTTTATTTCTTACACAAACAGTCCACATCCAGCTGTTTATCTGGGTTCGATCAAAATACATCTTACTCCTAAAAAAGTAACTTTTTTTCCTGAAAGGAAGTGACAAAATCAGGTTAAAGTAATTATGTTTGCTGAAATAAAACTGTGAATTCAGGTGTGCTACTAAAGTTAGAGTATCCTACCCTTTGTTGCAAATGTATTCTTTTTTTTTTCTCAGTGATGTTTTTGCTGTGTTCATTCTAAATTAAAACAATAAGGCAATCATTAGCTGGAGAGTTAAGCTCACTACGCAGAGACCAGAAATCACCAATGTTCCAAAATGGTATGTGAAACTCAAACTGATATTTCTGCTGCCCTTGAGTCCTGCCTTACTACTCTTCCAAGGCAGTTAGAAATTGATGCATAAGTCAGGTTTCTATATTCATATGTAAGCACCTTAAAAGTACAGACAATAACAATTCCTGTTACTTGGTTATCAAATAGAATGTTTTTCATGATAAGGGATTTTATAACTGGATATTTTTCAGTAGATGGTTTGTGCAGTGTTTTACAGCAGATTGGGTTTTCAATTCCACATCTAATTCTGCAGTTGCATCAAATGCTGCAATACTAACTATTTATTAAGGTTCTCTACCCCTTTTTGCACTCATGTAAACAATGAATTTTAACTAGAGATTCTGCAGTAACTCACCTTTTGCATGTGCTTTTATTCCACTAAAAGTTGAATCCCAGGTACGTACAAACTATCATTGGTGAGCTTTATATTAAGTGTTTGGTGATGGTTGATAAAACATTTGGGAGTTTCTTCACTTTAAGAACATTTTAAGAAAAGTGTTTAGGAATACATTTCCAACAAAGGGAAGAGACGTAACAGCACCGCAAGAGATACCAGCCTGACAGTTTTATAGTTTGAAATAAATGCGCAATGCTGAACTCTAAATCAGGATGTTTTTTAGAAGTACCTAAATGACAGCAGCTGAATGAAGTTGTGTGGGCAAAATTATTGCTGATACAGTTTTTTAATGACATAGTAGTGCAGCCAAGACAGAAACATATAACTGTTTGTGTTTTACAGCATTCCAAGTAGAATAATCTTAGCTGCTTTTGCAACAGTAATTCCTTGAGTCAGGAAATCTCAGTTGCTGCCATTCAGTTTCAACATTGCAGTTCCCAGGCTACAAAGGAACATATTTTGTAACATGCAAGTTTTAAAAGGAGGCTGATGGATTGCTTACAAAATAAAAGCTTTCATTAAATTTATTTCAGGGTTCTTTATTAGAATAATAACATTTCTTGGCAGGTAATTCCATCAATAGTTGTTCACACCTTATTTTGACTTCGAAAAATCCAATGTCCACAAAAAATAATCTCTCCCACAGGTAATTAAATGTGCAAATTTCAAGAACAAACAAGCAAATAAATCTCACTCTAGTATAAGTTTAACATTTGACTATTTTTTACTTCCTGTCCGCTGTTACATCAACAAAATCATAGCATTCTACTGTATATGATAATTGATATAGCAAATAATGGCAAGTCACCTACAGTGAAAGGTAATATCTATTTTTAAAACAGAAATTGAGTAAATCTACATATGCTCATAAATTTGTCCCCTGTTATTGTAGCTGTGTGCACAGCTGCCTCTGTTATTTTTCCCAGTGGTGTTCTCGGGCACCATTTCTTGATTTGTTTGTGCAGTTGCAATATTTACGTTCAGATAATAGCATACAATAGAACAGTGTGCTGAGAACTGGACTCTCATATTTTTGCTGACATATGCTATATTATTGCAGTTGTGATCTTATTAGAAAAAAAAATACATTTCTTTCAAAAATTTCAGGTTTCCCAGAATTATGAAAAGTATACAATCCTTTTTTTATTCTATTCTTAAGAATTTATACAGAAGCCCTGATTCCCTGCCTTGTTGTACCAGTTCATGTCACAATCACAAATTGATGTGATTAAATTGCAAGAGTAGAGCTACCAGCATCCAATTGCCCAACCTCTTTTATGTGCATTTTCTCCCTTGGATTAATGTGTTAGTCTTAGAACATTGGTGCACATTTTAAATACATTAAGTTAAATTTGCAATTTACAAAGCTTTGAAAAAAGCTGTTGGCAAGGAATATTATTATCATATGGCAAATATAGACTAATTTAAATGGAATATCATTTTAGACTAAATAGTAAAGTTATATTTCTCTGAAGGCAACACGAGAGGACAGAAATATGCAGAATACAAGCATATCCTTTTCTTCTAATCCAACAGTCCGAAGAACAATGTCAGCATTGAGATTCTCGCTAAGGCATAGGTTTTTTCTTCTGGCTGGTTGAAGTATACAATGAACTACAAAGACATTCCCCTTATGGTGACAAAATCTTGGATAAGAATTAATAAGCAGTGGATGACTGATCTGTTTATGGTTGCCTAGAGAGTTAATGTGAACAGTTAAGCACACTCGAAATTGTTCATCATGTAATCCTAATGAAATCCTTCCTAAACCTTGTAAAAACATTCCCAAATCCTTCTAAATTAAGTCTGTTAATGCAATTAATCCAAACAGTTGCATTGTTCAGGGAATGTGTTCTGGTTATGAATTCCTGGTCTGCCAGTGATTTTTGAAGGTCATGCATAGTTGATATGGATGCATAGTTAAATTATTTTTTGTCAGTTATCTCAAAATAAATAATGCCTTGAGTGCTGGGATCCTTTTATTGGTGGAAAGTTCTTACTTTCCATTACAGAAAACATACTATTGTAACTTTATTTTTTACAGCCGTAGTTATTGTAAAGATATAAAGCAAGGATGTTCTTTGGAAATTGCAGTAGAGTATCAATATAAAATTATGAACTAAGTTGTGAATAACAGTTTTAGTGTGGGATTTTCTTGCATTTATTTCATTGTTGCAGCCGCAATAAAATGCTACAATTTACGTACTATTCTCACTGAACATGCAGTATACATTGAAAATACTTCCAATTAATGGATTGGAAGTAAAAGGGATAGTTGAAACTTAATACTACCATCTTAATTTATACCAGTTGAAAACTGGTCACAGATAAGCATATTCCTATGGTTCCAATTCATACACTAAACAAGAAGGTAAATTTCTTATTTATAAGTTTAATACATTCTACTTTATGTTATGAAAGCAGGACATGATTTAGAGGACAGAGAGAGGATACAAAAAAACCCAAACCACTTTATGTGTGCAATTATATTTAAAAAGTTCACTAATATTTTGATATTGTCACAATATTACCAGGATTTCCCTGCATAGTGATTAATAATATGACAGATTTACCTGTCAATTACTGTCCGGCTTTAAGCAAGTCACCACTCTTTTAGAAAAAATAGCTTCTTATCTCTGTATCGATTCTGGATTTCCCTAGAGATGAAAAAAAAAAAAATCTTTGAAAATCTTGGTTAGTTTGACATGTTAGTTTTCAGCAGAGTAATTTTGCCATTTTCAATCCAGAATTAGATGTGGATTGCTTTCAAACACTGAAAATCATACTTTTTTCCTGAGACCTTTGTACTGTGTTAATCTCTTAGCCTTTGCTGGAAAAAAAAAAAAAAAAAAAAGAAAAAGCAGAACTAATCGATCTTAAATCTGAATTTTTCTTCTGTTCAGACTAAAGGGTTAAATCCACAAGAGGGAATTAGACTTAAAAGGAGAGAGGCAAGCTATTCACACTCCCTAAAATTCAGTAATAAATGAGGTCCATCGACTGTACTATATTTGCAAGGTAATGGAAACTCTGAACTCCCTATCTGATCAATGGCAAAAGGTAGGCACCTCACCAGACAGTGATTTAGAGCAGAGGCCTCATTAAGTCTTTCTCTCCATTAGCCACACAGGGAACAATGCCAGTTCCTGCTATTGGATACCCTGCTGTGTAACTTCAAGGAGTCAGATATTTTCCTTATGCAGTGTAAGGGGAGAGTTATGTCTAAGAATATGATTCACTTGTATGCTGAGCCGGGTACTGTCTGGAAGTGCCATGCAGTTGCCTGGATGCCTCTCTGCACTCTGGATTCATAGCCGTGAACCACCTCCTTTGGTCAGATATCCAAGCAAAGCAATTTTTTCAAAAAAGAGAATGTGGCACCTTCCTTAAGCTGCTATAGCAATCCATTGATACCTGGTTAATCAGTGGTGAATCCTTCCCCTGGGAAGTGGAAAGCAATTGATCCTAGAGTTTCTAACTCCTGAGAAAGTATGCAGGAGAGTAGAATAGACAGTGTTCTGAGCTGAGGCTAACTCCATCTCTCTTATCAGAGTGCTTTTACTTTGCATAACGTACTTTGTTTTTAACTAAAGCAATGATTGGAACCAAGGTCATTTAGATTAGCCTGGAATTACCAAATCTAGTTTTCAGCATCTGACTGCTGAACATAGCCACCTCAGATGTCATGTTTTGTAATATAACTATCTCTGGAAGGATATTCTGATTTTAGGCTGTGATCTTGCCATTAATTGTCACAGGAGGTTTTGAGAGTATGAATTTAATTTTGCCTTGTTGGGAGTGAATCTGCGTCTTACTGATGTAGTTATTTAGTTATGTTATTAAGTATTCAGTATCCATCTACACCCAATAATTTGTGGTTTTTTTATTGAAAGGAAATGCTTTACTACTAAAGAGATTCCTCTTTCTCCATCAGAGTACCTAATAATCCACTGATAATGGCAGTTCCTTTGGTGGCAGGAGATCAGCAGTCCATATGCTGCAACAAATTAGATCGAGTGCTTTGAACCTAGCTGTATTATTCCTTGTGTGACTATTTTAAGCCAGGAGAAGAGAGAGTTGTGGAGACCACTACAATATTATCCTCACCATGTTTCTGTTCAAAAGTTGACCTGGTAAATATTACAAGAAACTACACCTCTTGGAGCAGACTCCAAAAGCAAGATATGTAGAGATAGTTAGTCAATTCCATCTACATATGAGGTACAAAGAAACTGGTACCTTCAAGTCTTAATGCTTGTGCACATCCAAGGGGCAGAAAATTGGCTATAGCAGAGACACAGCTTCCTGGTAACATAGGTATGTTCAAGGCTAGGCAGCACTGATGTTGAATGTGGGAAGCCCTAGGTTTTGACTTCTTACGTCCTCTGAGATCAAACTATTACAGATTAAGTATTATATTTTTGTGTGTGTTAGAAAGCAAAACTGGAGAAAAAGATCTGAAAATACATGGATTTCTTCAGAAATGTTCTGTGTATTACACAAATAATGACATTTCAAAGTTCCACAACCATATTAAGCAATATCAAATTTCTTTCCTGAATTTTTCTTTCTAAAATATTATGCCCAAAGGGGAAAACATCTTTTGCAGTTCTTAAATTATAGAATAATGTTGGAGAAGAATTGACTCAGACCCAGCCTAAATTCAGAAATAAAATGTTTGGAAAATAATTGAAAAAACCCCAAAGTTATTTTATAAATTTTTACTGAAAATTATAGGCTCCTTAAAGGCTCTTATTCCCTTCCCAGATAAATCATCTGCTTGCTTTTAGATACTCAAATCCATCAGCATAGGTGCTTCTACCCATTCACAATAGCATAATCTAATTTACAGTCATAGTTTAACTTCATTTGGAGAAACAAGTCTGACAGCAATGTGCAACTGCCTCAGGGTGGGAAGAGCAGATCTTACTGAAGCTGGATATTCATGGCATAAGTACAGACAACCTACCTAGCAACTTATGAACAGTGCTTAGAACTTTATTGCATCTTGAGACACAGCTCAGTGCCAGTAGTCTTCCTGGTTTTGTTGATGGATATTGGCTCCTCCTAAATCAAGTAAAAGTTACTACATTTGTCTGGAGGAGAAAAGAAAATACTTAAAAGTTGTAGTAATTTATTCAAAGGGTAAAGCCTTGAAGATGTTTAAGAAAAAGTGTCCAGCAGTGCCTCTAGGCTATCTACATGCTAAAACAGATGAAAGGAAAAAGGAGAAAATTGGTACCTGGAGAGAGGCAGAAACATTCTTTGTAGCCTTCTTGCCAATACTGCATTTATACATACAGTGCTCTGAGGTGTATTCTCTTACACTGGATGTTTTACATGTAAGATTAACACCTCAAGAAAAAATAAGAGGATTTAGGAGAAGATGATCTTGGGATGAATAACTTGCCATTTTTCCTTCAGGTTTAGGTATTGTACTTTAATGCTGTCCTGAAAAACATTAGGATAATATTTGTTGAAGCATAGATAGTATTATAAGATCCATGAAACTCTAATAACAAACCAAAATAAGTGAAGTTTGCTGGGCAAAATACAATGAGGGCCATAGCAAAAACTCTCCTAGCAGATGCAACCGGTTTTTACTTCTCTGTTACACAAATACTATGATTCCTAGTACCTTGCTGCAAGCCTTTATCAGCTGCATGTGTATATGCAGCACTCCATTTTAATTAGCCCGAAGATTCAAGGCTTAGAAGGAATAGCAGGGGTCTCTAATTATCTTCACAAACTAGTGATCTGCCCAGAAGATGAGGAATGAATAAGCATTAAGCAGTCAGAGGCCAGTATTCAATCAAAGAGAGAAGCGGGGAGAATGGAAGATAAAGAAATACAATTTTCACTGACTAGTCTGGGCCTTGAAAATTACTAAAAATAATCCTTCTTTAGTAAAACACACCGATTCTAGACAAAGAGATTTTTTATTCTTATCAGTAGTGTTGGACTAGATAGTCTAGGATAAATTTTTTCTCATGTCTGTGCCATATTTCTGATACTTTTATTTTAAATGTATTTGTTTAGGCATCAGTAGCATTTCTTGAAGGACTCTTAGGAAAATAATGTTTTCCAAGCATTGTTTATAATTTTACAGTCCAAGTTCCAGGGAAATAAAGACTATTCTTTCCTTCCCTTGAAAAAATTTATGACATTGGGATTTAAATCATTGCTATTCACAAACTGGCCTTGACAAAAAAAGGCTGAGGATTATCTCTTTAGCAACTTTTGAATCAAAGCTGCATTATTGATATGAAGCTAAAAAGGCTTTGCAGTTCTTTATATAATTAAAAGCAACTGTTATTATGGAAATTTTTCGGAACAGCTGTTGTATTGGAAGAAAGGTTACACTCTTCTCTATCAGTAATCCCTTTAAATCTCTGACATGATTCATAGCTCCTCAAACAATGCCGGTAAATCAAACAAAACTGGATGCCTTCCATACATATATTTATTACTTGCACCCCTATCAGCAAGTCATGTAAGAATGCAATAACAGAACTCAAACTAGCTAGTGGAAATAATGTGAATGTCCCTTTTTACGAATTTTATTTCTATTTTCGTTTTCATTTTCTAAAATACTCATTTTGTCCAAAAGTGGCGTCTGGCTTCCTGATGAAGCCATACAAGCACTGGCCCAAAGAGCTTACAATTGCCACTTTATTCTTGAACATCAGTCAACGGTAACAGATTGGAAGCAAGGATAGACCTTGCTGAGTTTGGTAAAGGCTAGAGACAATTTTGAAGTAGGATAAAAAGCTTTAGCTCTTTATGAATTTCTGCCTTTCCTCATGGAGAGTGGAAAAAGATTTTTCCTTCTGGCTGGAAGGAAGCAGCGTATCAGTACTGCCGCTGAGGTTTTCATTTCGTTCCTGGCTTTCAAGCCGGGGAGAGCTTTCAAAAGGGGAGAAGGACCAGCCAAGATTTTTTTTACCTCAAGGGCTAAGAAGTACTAGGGAGCAGAAGGAAGCAAAAAAGAAAACAAGTGTGGGCCTCAAAGACCAGAATAGGTTAATGAGTTGCTGGGTTTCAGAGTGTATTTTGTAGACGTGAGGCGACTCAGAAGCAAAGAAACCTGGGCTCGTATAGAAGCAAGAAGATGCTTCTTTTTCAAAGTCCAGCTGCTGGGGTGGAATAACCGCATGCGACAAATGCTGGCGTAGGGACGGGCTGGCGGAGAGGCAGTGCTGCTGGTCGGGTTTGCAGGCGTCTGCTGGTCAAATGGAAAATGAGCCAGCAGTGCACCCTTGTGGCAATGGGGGCTAACCGCATTCGGTGCTGCTTCAGGTGGTGTATAGGCACCAGGTCAAGAGAAGCGGTTGTTTCTGTTTAGTTAGCACACATGAAGCCACATCCAGATTCCCGTGGGTAGTTTTGGATTCCTCAGCACAGGAAGACGTTGACAGACTAGAGAGAGTCCAGCCGAGCTCCACCAATATGTTTAGGAACTGGAGCACATGATGAACAGCGAGAAGCTGAGAGCAGCGTTTGCTTAGCAGAAGAGGAGGGCAAGGCTTTCTACACTTCTCCGATTGCTGCATTCACCTGCTTAAGGAAAAGGGAAGTTGTTAAGGATGCAGAGGCTCTTCTCCGAGGCGCACAGCAAAAGGACAAGAGGCAATGCAATACATTCAGGAAAGCAAATTTTTACTATATAAGAAAAAGAAAAATTCATGAAAAGGGGTTAAGCACAAGAGTAGGTTATCCAAGGTGCATGTGAAATCTCCACCCTTGGAGGCTACTCCTGGGGAAAACCCTGTGGAACCTGATCTCACTTTGAATATTGCCTTGCTTTAAGTGGGACGTTAGACTAGGTGAACAACAGAGGTCTCTTCCAATCTGCTTGTTTCTGTGAGTCTGAGATGCACCCTGCTCATCAGCGAGATTTCTCTCACTGTGTTTTTGAATTCTGTGTGAAATTCTTCATGTTACTTAAATAAATTTCAAATCATATTTTGCACAGGCTGCAGCCCTTAGTTATTTTTTCCCCTTCTGATAATGAAATACTGTATCTAAGAGATGTTGGCAGAGGACTGTCAATAAAGAGTTGCTGATTAAACTGCTAGAGCAGTAAGAGGTGGGCTTCTGTGCAATAAAGTTTCTCATGATTTGTGAAGTGGGGAGAATGTTGCTTTGGCAGCAAGGTTGTTTGGCAGGGTATAACCTGATAGAAACTGATGAGTAAAGTGTTTCCAGGAGTCCTGGAAAGTTCAAAAAGACCAAAACCTTGCTTTTGGATGCACTTTTTCAATTTAAGGGTTGGCAACACTGCAGTACTATGAATGATTTATTCCTTTGCCTTCGGATGTTTTGAACTCTCTTTACTGTATTTCAAGCTTTTGCCGTCAGTTCCCTTACGCAGACTTCATAAATGGTGAGAATTTTGTATTAATAGAGTGTGGCCCATCAGAGGCTAAGGAGGGTTGTTGAGAAAGTAGTTGTGAACTGTGCCTGTTCTACTACCCATCTTAAGTCAGATCTAAGGAAAAAAGAAGCTGTGAAAACAGTGGATAAAAGTATCAGCACTGTAAAAGGTGTTAGACACTGGAGTAACTAGGGAAAGATTAACATTGGTTACTACTAAGTAGAATCTGGAGAGGAAAAAAAACAACCTGAAAGAACTACATAAAATAAACCAAAGATAGCCTGTAACTGGACTTCAGAAGCACACTGGATGAAGGTTTATATCTACTAACAACATGAATAATATCTGAATCATGAAAGTACACAGTAAGAAGCTGCCCAAAGACATAACCTATTACAGTAGTCTTGGATTTGAGCAGACTGCTGTCTTGAAAAGTAAGGCCCCTGGACTCTTTTTGTAATAGTGGGAAGCTTCAACTATGGCTCACAAGAGATTATGTAAAATGTTTAAATAAAGGGAATAAACCCTGTTGAAATTCACAGTGACTACTAAGTGTCCTATTTTATATTTGTTTTCTCCAAGGGGGAAAGACCTTGCTTTGATCATCTATAGACTGATTTACCAGAAGGGAAAACTACACCAACAAACTATGACAGAAGAAGGGATTCAAACCACTAAAAAAGAGGCGGTGATACCAGGTAGGTAAGAACAACATTACCTAAATCATTATCTGGAGGAAAAATTATCTCGAGAATCCTCCATCTGTAGAAGTGTCTGTCCAAAGTAACTTAAATACAGTTCAGTTAGTGCTAAATAGATTTTGCCCTCAAAGATGCAGAGGAAGCTGACTTCTCATAAGTCACTTTCAGCCTAATATGCTCTGGTTTGGGAGCACTTTAAGAAAAATAGGTTGCTTTCTTCTAGGAGTTGAAGGTTTTGAGTTGTCTTTTTTTTTTTTAAACTGAGAGTTTGTATCTATCTCAGTTAATTCATTAGGACATCTTTTCAAAAAGTAGGGATTTGCTTCCATGAATTGTCTGTCATCTAGAGCATTTACAGTGATCTGGTCGCTGAACTGTCTCTCAGGTATAAGGAACCAAAATGTTTGGAGCTCTTCTCTAGAAAGTTGTCAACACTCTTAATTTTCTGGCTTGCAGCAAGAAGCAAAGTCAGTGAAGTTTTTCAGTAATTGGTGTAATATGTTCCCTGTGGTTAACACAGCCACGCAGGTGGGCAGCCTCCTTTTACATCAGCTGTATCATCCAAACAATCTCCAAACAAAGGGTATGATGAATTATGTTGTGAGGAGAGGTGTCTGCCAAGGCACCCTGGGATTAGTGTTAGAACTGGTCTTATTTAACATCTTCATTAATGATCTGGAAGAGAGAGTAAACAGACCATTAATTAAATTGGCAGATATTACACAGAAATAATTCTAAGATCCTAGCTAGACTAGAAACAAAGGCAGACTAAAAACAAAGACAGGTATTAAGAAAATAAGAGTAATTTGTGAAATCAGTTTCTCTTTGCCCACAGCCACATCTGGGTCATTTTAAAGATTATGATTGCATGCACATTTAAACCCTGTTTATTTTGCAATTAAACACTGGGCAGCTTGAGAGAAGTAACAGCTACATGAGATACAGGGTTTCCTTGTTTTTAGCAGGGATAAGGGAGTAAGGTATTAGAAACAGTATGTTTTGGTTTCTTACTTGATCAGAAGAGTGCACTACAGCATATCTTCAGACAAAGTTTAAGTGATCCTGTCTACCCTGCATGTTTACCTGTCAATATCAGTATACCTTTTATCAGTACAGTAATTTTTGACCATTCCTAAAATGTTGAAGTGAACAGGGCCAAGAGTAGTACTTGATAGACCCCTCTACATACACCCCAACTTGATACTTGTAACTTTACTTTTTTAGATCTTTCAGGTGGTTTAATTTACTTTATATTTTCACAGGTAGCTTTTAATCAGAATTGCATGTGGTCTAATAATGTCACCAAACTTGTTTGATTGTAAGATTTATAGAAATAATGATTTTTTAATTAATTCTCCTTTAATTTCTTACTGAATTAATGTTGTATCAGCAGTTTCACGATTTTGATAGGGTTCCATATCTATCTATGCTGCAATCACCACTATAGTCTAGATTCCCTTTTAAAATTTATTTTAAAAATAAAAATGAAACTCATTATTTGTTATATGCCAGTTTTATACAAGGTCTTGTAAAGTACACAAAAGAATAGCTATGATCAGCAGCTCTAAAAATCAGACACATACAATCAAACAACACAGAATACAAATCTGCTTGATTTTTCAGTTTTATGTGTAATGTTCTGTATAGACTGTGTACAAATAATAGAGTGTGCTCTTTACCAGTGTTAGCGAGACAGAGCTGTCTAGGCCACAGTAATGTGGGCTGCATGCATTTCCCTTGGAAAAGTCAGTTGTTCCTCTAAATCATGGATAAATCCGCACAGCATGGGTTAAGCTGGAAATAAGCAGCGTATCTGTAGGACACAATATTGCAGTTCTTGTGGTGCTTGGAAGTCTACTTTAGTTCTACTTGCAAGCACAGGAAGCAGGCTCCTGATACAGCAGCACTCTCAGGAGGAAGCTGGCAATATAGCAGAATCTGAATAAGTCAAAAACTAGAAAAGTATTACTGCAAGTGCATCTGTCAAACCAGGGGATGCAGGAGAAAATGAGGTGGTGACAGGTTGGGCAGAAAGAGAAATAGCATAATATGAAGTGAGTTAATGATGCCAGCAATTTTTAGCAGTTGAGAAGGTAAGGGCTGCAAAGGCAAGGTGGCACTCTATGATTTATGTGCAAGAAGTAGGCAAGGTGATATTTTTTGAAGTGTATGTTTTAAGCTGCTAGGCTAAGTTCAGATGTTCAATTTCAGTGTTGTTCAGGATGTAATTATAAAAACTATGTTGCTGGAATTACCCAGTTATTCAGTGATTTGCTATCTCTTGTGTTCTAGTCCAAATAAGATGACTTGCTAGTAAGAAATATTTATTGAGAATCAAAGGTTTTATTTTTCTTGTGCCAGTTATATGCTAAAAAAGGTCCATTAATTTCAATTGAATTATTACTCATGACTTACGCTATTAAAAGTAAAAAAGTTTAACTGAATTAAAAATACTTATTATAAAGATACATTTTTTAAAAGAAGTAATTTGTCCTGGCCCAAGATGCCTGTTATTTTCATCTTACTTATAAGAAATTTTAACATGTGCTGGATAGCAAAAATAAATCATGCCATTCCAGGTACCTGAGTTATTATTCATACTAACAGGATAAATACTAAAGGAAATGAAAAGCAGCAGAAAACATAAATTGAGCTGTGGTATTTTCTTTATGAAAATCAGTGAAAATTGAAGAGGTATAAACTTTGACAAAAAGCTACACTATAACTCTAAAAATCTTCTAATAATATGAAAAATCAAGGGGTTTCCCACATTTCCTTGGCAAGAATTTCTTTTCAGAGTCTGTTTGTTTCAAGGTATTTTTTTGCAAAAATGAGTGTATTTCATTGGTGTTAGACGTGCAATGTATATTTTGTGAGCTGAGCAAGTATTGTTGGGATGAAGTGTATGTTATAGATATAAAATATTGTTAGCGTGACCTAGATCTGAAGACTTCTAAAAATAAATGAAAGAAGATGAAACAAATAGATCTGGGTATTGTGTTAAAACAATGTTCATTTGACCATCCATATTTCCAGGCTTATCTAGTATCTCAGACTATTATTTTCTTGCTAATTGTAGTCTTAGGTATAAGCTGCTAAAGCTCTCACTTCATGTGGTGACTTCTTAGTCTAGAATGAGTTTGATATCTCTTCTTGAAAGGTGCCTACACAATGTTTAATGATGAAACTTGGAGCTAAAGAAAGAAGTTATCCAGTGGGAATAGTATTCAGAGCATTGTATATTAGGGGGCATTTAAAAATAATAAATAACAGCTGTCAAAGGAAGCTTGTTGAAGTAAGTTTGCAGTAAATAATAATAAATAATCTTGGAGGACAGTAGTTGAAATTTTCAATAAGTAAGCATGTGGTCAGGTCAGCTTGTAGTACAGTAGTTACTAGTCACAGTGAGGATAGTAGCTTTTAAAATGGCAAAGAAAATGGGATGTGCATTCATCAGTGTATGAATAATGTGCTGACAGAACCCTAATTATGTCATGAACACAAGAGTGCTGTAATGCAACTTCACCATAAGGGACTGAAGGCCATAAATATATTTTACCAGCTGCTGCGTGGAAGGAAAACCTATTGCAAGAATTTGGTTTTTATGAGACTGCTGAAGAGGTGTTGATCATTGAATCAAGTCATGAATTCTCAAGATCATGGTAATCAGAGAGGGCTAAGTAGCTATTTGATGTAGGAAACATCTGTTAAAGAATTTCTCCTGAGTCTCATCAGTAGCTGGCAAGTCTCAATGCTTTAGCAATGTTTTCATTATTGCTGTGTCTATAAAATGGCATAATATGTTTTGTATTACTGGTCTTTTCTGTATTCTCAGTACAAACTAATAACAGGTATTTTAATTCCAACATCTTGTTGAAGTTGGAACAATATATAAAATAAAATAATGTAGTGCTTTTCATCTGCATAGTCCTATATTGGAAATTTCAATTTCTGTGCTAATATAAATCACTGAAAATAATCTCTATCTAATCTATAAGCTACACATCTAGCTCTGTTTAAAAGTAAGACCTAGTTACTCTGAAAATGGAGAAGTAACTATGTCCTTTACTGTGTTAGTCTAAAGGTAGATGTACCATTACATGTACTCCCTTTTCTTTATTCTGTACACAGGTTTCCTAATGAGCATCTATTAAGAACCTGATAATCACACCTACACTAATCTTAGAAGAGAAAACAACAGAAGTAAAATAGGCTAGCCTGTCATAGGAATTGGTGTGCCAAGCCAAATAAATAGTCCATTTATCTGTTATTTTAAAGGAACTGACAATGGCCAGCATCAAATACTCCAGTATAGTTGAATCAAATTATGCAGTGGGGGCATCTGTTTAAAAAAAAAAAAAAGATTTTTCAGTTAGGCTGGGGCTGAAATTACCTTTTCACATTGCCTGGTATCTCTTTAAAAGTATCAGTGCTAGAAAACTCAGGCTTAAGAACTTTAATACATTGATAATTTATTATTTTTTGTGGTGAATTTGAGGTCACTTTACCTTTAGGTCATTTTAAAGTAATCTACAGTTTTCTACACAAACCTCATGGACAAAGGAGATGCTTTACAGTAAAGCCTGTAAAGCATGCCCTCTTGACTGGTGGTGCTTGGGCTGTGCCAATCTACTGATTGAGGTCTGAGCGCACGTACATACACAATCTTCTTCATAAGGAACTGTGCATTTTCATCAACCAAAAGGAAAAAATTCATGTGCAGATGCTAGTGGGCAAAATATTTAGCTACTATGCTTCTGTTTCATCCAATTTGAGCAATGTTTGAAAACAATACTTTTTTGCTGTTTAGAGCAGTTGTGCATTACAGACCATGCACCAAAACATTAAACTTGCCTGTCAAAGACACCACTTTCTCTTATCTATTCTCTATTTACAAATCTTCACCAGACTAATATACACAGCAGAACTGAATGAAAAAAAACCCAGACATACACATTTTTATCAGAAAAGAAGTAGGGTTGAAGGGAGGGGGAGATCTTGACTAAGAGATGCATGTTAAAAGTTAAAGTCATCAGAATTTGAGTTGTAGCGCATGTTCTGTTTTGTATAACAGTTGTGATAACAGTGAAGTTTGAATAAAGGGGTATATATTTTGCTTTCATTTCCTTGCTTTTATTGGTTTGTCATAACATCTGATATATCTAGCAAGACTCTAATTGCTTTATATCTATGAAAATGTATTTTAATATTCTGTCTAGTGTAACTATTTTCATTAAATGTATGCTTTTTCTGTCTGCTACTATCACATCATTGTTATCTTGTGGTGGAGAGTTCAACACATTAATTACGTGCTTTATAATAATATTCCCTTTCAACTTCAAGCCTGTTGTCTTTCAATTTTCTTGAATGGCTCCTTGCTCTTATATTATGAAAGAGGATAAATAGATGATCACATTTACCTCTTCAGATTCAACTTAGATTCATTGCTTTTCAGAAATTATGAACAGTAGCAAAGAATTTCATCTAGAACTAAAAGATTTCAGAGAAATGAATTTAAAATATATGCATGTGTATGCATTCTTGCCTTCCCTACAATTTCTCATACTTCAAGAGCATGACTAGACCTCCAGCTGACCTGGCTGTATGTAACTCTCTCACAGTTTCTCTTCTTTTTGTCCCTGCTCTCTACCGGTTACCATCTTCCATTCCTCACTAATTCTTTTTTATGCATTAGATTTTAGCAAACAAATCTGTAGTTTTGACTGTGTATGGAGTATCATCATCTTTATTTGCATGCTGTGTTGTCTCTAATAGTCTTTTTCATTAGAATGACCTTAATCTCACTTTTGCTTCTCTCAAAAACAACCCCATATTGAACATACCCAGCATCTTAATACAAGAAAGTTCAGTAGTTACACAGTGCTTCTCTTACTTTGTTAATAACTGTATTAAAATCAGCATTCCTGAAGTAGTGAATAGTATCTTCATATCTAACATGTAAGATTTTGTTGCTCCTGCAAGTAAATTGCAACTGCAAGGTCACTGATGCATGCAACAGACCTGGCAAATACAAGTAGCTATCTGTGTATAGTCACACCTGAATTCTTATAGGCAGGAAAATTACTTAGCTAGGCACTCATGCTTTTTCCGTGGTGCCAGATGTATAAGTGGAAAAGGATTAGTGTTAACATGGGAACCCTAACCGTACCATTAAAGACTTACCAACTGCTGTGAAATATCTGAAGAATTTGTTCCAAATCTGAGTTAAAATAACTCTGGTAGAGGAAGGGAGTGATGAGGCTGTAGAAATTATCAATATTATAACAAATGACAAAAACTTAAAAAAAAAAGGAAAAAGAGGCAGACAGACAGTGGCAGGTGTCGTCTTTGGATCTGGAGTACTTTTATAGTCATCTGACTTGTGAATTTCTCCCATTTATTACTGTCAAAGAGAGGATGAAATAGCTTAGCTTCAAGGCAATACCTAAGCCCTTTACATCTAACTCCAAGCACCTGGCTCTCTTCAGAAAGCAAGCTATTCATCTGTCAGTCTCCAGCTTGAAACTGGCAGTTCCCAGGCACTGTCTGTCAGGTACGATTACCTCAGTTGGCACAAGACATTAGGCTCACTGTTAAACCGTCACAGAGTTCTAGGGAAGAACTAAGTTCCCTAGTTTGTCCCCCTGTACTCGGCACTGGTGAGGCCGCTCCTCGAATACTGTGTTCAGTTTTGGGCCCCTCACTACAAGAAAGACATTGAGGTGTTGGAGCACATCCAAAGAAGAGCGACACAGCTGGTGAAGGTTCTAGACAACGAGTCCTATGAGGAGCAGCTGGGGGAACTGGGATTGTTTAGTCTGGAGAAAAGGAGACTGAGGGGAGACTCTCTACAACTACCTGAAAGGGGGTTGTAGCGAGGTGGGTGTTGGTCTCTTCTCCCAAGAAACAAGCAATAGTACAAGAGGAAATGGTCTCAAGTTGCGGCAGGGGAGGTTTAGATTGGATATTAGGAAAAGTTTCTTTACTGAAGGGCTTATCAAGTATTGGAACAGGCTGCCCGGGGAAGTGGTGGAGTCACCATCCCTGGAGGTATTTAAAAGACATGTAGATGTGGCATGTAGGGACATGGTTTAATGGTGGACTTGGCAGTGTTAGGTTTATGGTTGGACTTGATAATCTTAAAGGTCTTTTCCAACCTAAATGATTCTATGATTCTAATTTTAAGAGTTAGTACTTTGGATTACTTTAAATGCTGAGGTTAATATTGCAGAAAGATTGATAGCAAAGGATATAATAATGAGGTGGTTGTAATGGTTGCAATCTTCTAGAATCCATCAAAGTCCATAGCAGAAGATCTTCCTTAAGACAATTATGATTTATTCATCCTGAATTCAAATGATGCCTTATGTTCATCAATGGATTCCCAGGTCATGTAGAGATGCATTGAGATAATGGTAGAAAACCAGGAAAGCTTTTCTAGCTAGACAAGCTAGAAAAAAAACCAAAGAGGGTTTTACTGAATAGCATTTTACTATGCATTAGAGCAGACTGGAAGTACATACATGGGCAGTTACCACATCTCTGTATCTCACGTGAAGCGTAGTAATTAACAGCTGAGAAGTGGCTATCTCCAGCTGAGCTCTAACAGAATATTCACAGATTACTAGCTTTTCTGAAACCATTCTGAGAAAGGAGTGTGGTTTATAGTGTATAACAGTACCTAACCTGTTAAAAAAAAATGCTTCAATTTGATGTCCACAGAGTACTTCTTAATGCAGTATAGCTAGACTCATAAAATTAGCTCAGAAAAGGAAAAAAGGGGTCAAATATATTGTTTGCAATAAATAGATCCCAAGCGTACCTTCTTTGACTTTATTAGGCATACACTAGGGATGAACTTGGCTCACTCTTTCTCTGGTTGATACTAGCCTCTGGTTGCTGATGCCATTATTAAGTTAATTGTTTGGATCATCAATCTGTGTCAATGAAGCTTTCAGAGTGCTTGATGAGATTTCAAGCATCAAGCTGTGAGGCATTAAAAAATGATGAATTTATATCCAGGTAAAAACGATGCCCTTCAGCTATAATAATGAATCACTACTTTGTTTACAAATGGGTATTCATCATGAGACATGGCATGCACAGACATTTTTTAAGGGGAAAGGCATTAGCACAGTAAATGATCTTTGCAACTAAAGCTGAATACACAGCAAAGTGAAAAAGGAGAGCATGTCAAATTATCTTTTCAGAAAGGAATTATGAATGCAAATTCACACTGGTGTTGCCTGACCCATATTTAAATATTAACAAAAGATACAATTCAGTATTAAGATGTCCTTTTTCAGTAGAGACAAATCAACACAATATACTTCTTCTAAAAGTTTCATTATTGAATAGAATTTCTCGGTATACACTTTTAGATCCTTGGGTAAATCCTTAATTTTTTTACTCAAAATGAAAGGCTACTTCCTCTAATAGGCAGCAGGTGCCAGTGGTCTACCTCCCACCATTCTGGCAGCCAAGGAAGATTCAACTACGTTGGCTGTCCCTCTGCACGCTGCTTCTGCCATTGGTTGGGAAGATTAATATCATTTTGTTAGGCCTGTCAGCCCAAATAACTGTGTGATCACATCACAGGTAAATTTAGTGTAATTATTTGGTCTCACAAAGGCAGTGAAGATACTACTGCATGGGCTCAAGCAGCCAGAAAACGTGCACAGAATTGCCAGAGGTCTGATACTGTGATTGCCAGCAAATTACTAATACTGGGCAGATTATAGTTATCAGAAGTATGGCCACCTGTCTTGTAATCATACCTGGATCATGCCTTACAACTCTATATTTGGAATCTAATTTATTAGTGTTGCAACTCCGGAGTCATCAGTACTGTCTAGAGAAGTATCTTCCATGCCATAATGTCTGAGTTCTTATTACACATTTCTAGTTGTCCAGAAAACCCACTACATTGGTATTTTACAGTGGGTTATACAGATGAGCAGTTATTGAACCAATTTTCAGTACTGGGGATGTGTCAACACAAAGAGTTCCACAAAGCTAGAGTATAAACCAGAGACACATTAATACCCCAGCAATAAACTGCTGCTGTGAAGATCTAGATAAGACATTTGTAAATTTTAAAAGCACCAAGCCTCTCACAATCTGTTCTTTGGGAGAGGAATATGCTGTACAAAATGCAAGCATGGCAAAAGTTTGTAATCAAATGATCCAAGCTGGTTACTGTCATTCTTATGATTAAATCCTAAGACTTCTGAAGTAGCCTTCTTAGGATTTTCTGTGTCTGAAAGTCCTTAGAGCAGTCTTGGAGGATCTCTTCAGCAATTAGGTTGCAATTGTCTCAACAGCTCAGGTTGACAAGAAAACTGCCCTGGTCAAAGTGACACATTTTGATGGAGATTTTGGTGTATGTATAAGTGTTTCTGCTAGATAACCAGTGATTCTGAAGTTAAGGAACACTTGTCCTTTCCTCAAGGTATGAGGAAGGAATATGTGAAGTTAGTGTGCTCCCAGCATTGTTCTCCTTTCTCTGTGCAAAATGCTTGTCAGCCTAGCCACTGAGGAGAAGGGGAGGAAACCTCAGATTAAACAGTAAGACTTTCATACTGTTAACATGTTAGTTACCTTTAACATTAATCACATCAATCCCAGGGCTTGTTAAATTTAAAATAGAACTGACCCAAACTTCAAGATGGAAGGTAATTTTCCACCTTAAATTTGAAATGTGCTGTCAAAAGTTTTGTTTCTGAAATGAAAGGATGGGTAAGGGATGACTTTTCTTATGTATGAAGTGCAGTGAAATTCGGAATCATTTTGTACAGCTTCAAGGCAGTAAGTAATATCTACAGTGACTATATGTTAACAGTGCTCACTACCATCATGCATTATTGATTCTTTTTCATGAAGAAAGGCATTTTTTTCCCCCTAGTTGCAGAGTTGCCTGCCAACATTCTGTGAAAAATTACAAATAGCTCTAGGAATTGTTTACATAAGGCAGGAGTATCCTTGCAAAGATAGGCTGGAAGTGTTGTAGCAGTTCCCATTTCTACAGTGCATCACTAAAGAATCACCTTTGTGTTCAGAATTTTAATTTACAAACACAAATGATTGAAGTTCATTTGGCTGAAGCAATTACTGTTTGTCTGCCTGGCATTCTCTTGGAGATTATTGCTTCTGCAGCAGGAGCAACCACACATGAAACAAGTTCTGAAAAACTGCCGTTTACTACCCAGGGTATTAAAGTAACCCTAAGCAGGATCAATATAATTTTGTATTGTGATCTGGGTGAGACAGTGAATGATCTCTGATGGTTCAGGAGTTGTTCCTGCTGTGGGGGCAGAAGCTTTCAACAGAGAGGCAGGGAAGACAGCCGAGAATGGTAAATTCTACTATCATCTGACTGTAGCTATAATAATGAGCCTTCTCAGATGTTTCTTATTAGCCTGGTTTAACTTACTTTCAAGCAGAAGTGTTTGTGTCTCAGAAACTAGGCATGCTTCATCTGAAATTCTAGCCCTGTACCTTCAATAGGTCTTTACTACCAACTCATTTAGTGTAACAGTCTTACAGTTTTTAGCCTGAAATTATTTTCTATAATTTTACTGAAAAAACTATTTCAGTCTAGTGCTGAGAACTCTGATTTTTTTTAAATAATTTTCTCAATTTGTTATATGCATCATTCACAGTAAGATTTGTAAAATATAAACCAAATGTATCTATAACGCAGTACAACAAAGTAGTGCATCCAGAGTTACATAGAGGGAGCTCTTGCTTCATTTTTCCAATGCAGTAATGCAATAAATATTTCTGGGCAATGACACATTTTGAGTCAGGATGAAGATTATTTGTTATAGGCCAAAACAATAGCACCCAACAATATTGTGGCATTTTCTGACTTTCTCATTTATCTGATACAGAATAATTAGTTTTCCTTAAAATTCAGATGTTTGAAGCTGCTGTTTGTTTCATATACAGAAGTTAAAAGAATAAATTCTGTCTGACATTGAAGCTTCATGATCCCCCATTGCTCAAAGAAGAAATTTCTCATTCTAGGGTGTATAAAATAAGAACAGTAACCCTACAAAATTATCTGTAGAAGAATTAATACTTGTCATGAACCTTGTGTAGTTTGGTTCCTCCCTTTATCTTGGATTTGTAACTATGTATTTGGTTCCCATCATTGTTAACCTGTTATTTAATCTACAGATGCAGTTCAAAACCTTTCATCTGCTCAGTGTGCTTGTGTTTCAATTTTCCTTTTCCTGGAGTTGTTTGCTTTTCACAGAATGTTTGAAGTCTAGCTGCTAAACAAACACTAGGAAGAATGAGGTTTCCTTCCCTGTTACTTATATGGGAACTTTAAAATTCATTTTTATCACAGAAATGTGAAAGCATTTTGTTTTGTAGGGAATCAGAGAGGAGAACATGCTTGATAGGCCCTTAGGGTGGCAGACAGAGTTCTGTGCAAGGAAAAGAGAAACTGAAGCTTAGGCTGCATGTACTAACAAAGCGAATACTCTTATGGATGTGATTTTCTAAAAGTGGCTGACCTCTCTTGTGTACCAATTTTCTACCTGGCATTGTATTCATCTTATAGTGGTTTACAGTCTACAAGCTAGACAAAGAAGTAGTTTTAAAAGTTGTTAGTTACACAGCAGCTTTTTAAGAAAATGACACCTGCTAATGCAGAAGTGCTGCCCTGGCCCAAGATTTTCACCACTTTTGCTACAAGACACTGGTGCAGTAAGGTAGAGCTTCTTATGTAGTACTGTATAATAAGGTTGTAGAATAGTTGTGGTGCAGAAATATTGGAACTGGAACAAATCCTAGAAGGTCTGCTGTGTGAATGTAGGAAGGACACTTTATGGAGAGGTGCTTATAAGGATGCCTATACTAGAATGACCCTCAGGAATGGTGTGGACATGATCTTTATTACCAACTAAGAAGAAAAATACCAGGGATAAAATTGCAGTACTTTTTCTATATTGTCTTATCCCTGAAAAATATTGTAAGAAAAGTAACCTATTAAATGGTATTCTTGGAAAATATGGGATTTCTTTGTTCGTAAACTGCAAAAGTGGAAGGCAAAGAGAGTAATAAAAAATGAAAGCTTTCTTGCAATTTTTCTTTTTTTGTCACAATGAGATTTCCAGTTGGTAAAAAGTTTAGCAACATTTCGACCAATGCTACAATATTTCTGGGTTTAGCTGAGTCCAAACATGCTGTTCTTCAAAGGGTCTTTACATTTTGCAGTGAGTTTGCAGTAAGCTTTTGTATTATTGTGGGCTGGGTGATCTGTCAAAAAAAAACCCTTTAGCAAAATACCACTAAAAGAAAAATTGAAGAACTGTAGCCAGTATATTTTACAGCCCTATGCTGATATGCATAGTGACTTGTTGTTAACATGGATAAATTTCTAGAGTGTCAGTACTAAAATTCTTCTACTTCTTAAAAAAATACAAGGTTGTCTTTTGATTTATATCATTTTTATATCATATTTATTGTCTAGTAAGCTTAGAGTCTGTCCTTCATTTTTGCTACTGTAGACTGTAGATCGAGTTTTCCTGAGTGCAGCCTTTATGTATTACTGTAAGAAAATAATAATAGTTTGTAGAGAATACTAATAACAACAACATTATTCCTGGAGGAAAAAGGGATGTTTTCTTGAACTTGAAGATCTAAGAGATATATTCCATGACCAATTGTCACTAATTTGCCTGGCTAAGCAATCCAAAAAACCCGAAACTCTGTCCTATAATAATGACATTTTATAATCATGTAGCCCACAGTGTTTGATCCCCGATGAGAGAAAACTCATATTTTTCTACACACCCTTACTGATAATTGTGTCTTGAATATACACATATACTTATGTGTTACAATGTTTCTGCATTAACAGTGTAACCTCTTAAATGCTCCTATTTACAGTGCCTATTTTGGAGATAATTACAGTAGTCATTGAGTTACTTGTGTATACTATGAGTCTTCACCACTGACTTGACCTAGTTTTTGTTTCAGCTTTTGAATGTTCTCTCTTGAATTTACTAGTTTGCATAAAGAATAAAAGACAATGTGCTGGATTGAGATATTTCTGATTATCCCAAAGTATTGCTTTCCTTTCGTTTAAAATTCCAGTTATGTATAGAGAATATTTTGGTAAATGCTGTCTTATTTGGTGCATATGTACTCCTCAGAGTAGCAAAGCCCAGAAGATTTGAAACAGAAATTCACACTGGGAGTGGTGAGTGAAACAAGAATGTTCCTGGGTCTAGAAAAGGGATAGAAAGGATCATGCTAGAGAAATGCCACTTTTGAAGCATAACTTTTAATCACTGTTGATTGAGTTGCGCTGCAGCTCTGGGACTTGAAAAGATCAGAAATAGCTGATATCAAATCACACTTTCATGAGAGTTCTTGGCATGAAGCAGGCATTTCTTGTGACATTTGTTCAGAATAGCCAATGAATTATGTCATGCAAACTTGTTGCAGATGAAAAAGAGTGATAATTTGAGCTACTTTTGTATAACTAATAATAACAAGTTAACAAAGTCACATGAAAGTATTGTCACTATGCTTGGATTTAGTAAACCAAATTGCAATACTTGGTATAATTGTGTTTTACACACTGAATTTAATTTTTGTTGATGTACATTTTGTAAATAGATGCAACTTTTGCAGTCAGTAAAAAATTAAAATATATATAAATCCAAAAAAGTAGGCTTATATTCATAAAAGATATTATAAAAGTAATCTGTTACATACCCAATGCCCAAACACTTACTTATTCAAAACTGAACAATGACTGGAATCTATCCAAATGCAGACAAATGCTAAATACTGCCAGTATACTGCCAGTATAAAACCAGTCTCTCTTGCTAGTATTCAGTGTCCCTAAGGGAGTAGTGACCCGTACATTGCCATCCATAATAGCTACTTTCCCAGGAACAGAGGGGAAGAGAATGTTTGTACAATCAACTTTGGTAAGTTGAATTGATTTTTCTTCATATTTTTTTGTGGTTTAGTGGCAATCAATTGACCCGGAGAGAGGACTGTCTTGCTAATTGAGGTTTCAGAGGCAGAGGCAGAAGAATCAGTCAGAGCAAGTGTTAACTCTCTACTTATCTGTTATGCTACTTTATTTTCTAGTTTGCTTTTATATTGTCCTTTCTGTCCTATTGTTCATTTGATTTTGCTGTAACTTACAACTCTTTATCAACTTATTTGGAATATCATTACACAGCTCAGTTTGAATTTGGTCCTTTTGAGCTCTAAAATATGAGCCCTTACCACAACTGTCCAAGAGCTAAATTGTATATGGGAGACAAAGAAGAAAAGGAGTTCAGGAAGTCTTAAATTTGGATTTTCCCCATCTCAAACAAGGCCTGTAAGACAAAAATACCCCCACGGTTCTTAGCAGAGGAGGATGTTTCTGATAGCAATCATCTGATTCAGACAAATTCTTAAATAAGGATAAGGATAAGCAACATAACTCATTAAATAAGTAGTCTTCCCCTTTGACACAAGTTCCACATTCTCTCCAGAGTTTATGACCATGGGAAAGGAAGTACAAATGTTCCTAGACTTTTATGGGCCAGACAGGCAGAATCTGAGCTATTCCAGAGGAGCCTTATCTTCCTCTTCCATATCACAGTTCTGTCCTCTGGTTCATGAAGACAAAACTATTCACAGCGTGTCTAGAAAGATTCAAGAGCTGAAGAAAATCCCATGCACTGTGAAAACACTGTGGATGAGCAAGTGTTCATTACGAGCAGGAAAGGATTTTTTGTCCTTAATCAATATGTACAACTGCATTCATTGATAGAGGTGAACTGTAAGATTTTTGGTTTAGCAGAGCAAGAAGATTTCACTGGTGCCTCGTCTTTTTTTTTTCCTCTTGTTATTTTTTTTTTAAACCAGAGCACTCATCTGTATCTTAGTAGGTAGAAAGAAGGCAGCAGAAGGCAATGTGGAAGGTAGGAGTGTCAGGAAGAGAGGACACTGTTGCAAAGAGGATGCTAAGTCAGACTTACAGAGACAGGCACAAAGGTTCCTTATTGGGGTCTGTAGCTGAAGGCATACATCACCTTTAATGGGAGAAGTTAAATCAAGAGAAAAAAGTGTGCAGTGGGTGGTGATGCTGAAGGATGAAGATGATGGCAATGACAATTTTACACCATGCTGTTCTCTAGTACTATATAATTTTCATAAGGATTTGCTCAAACTCCCTACTAGTTGTTCTTGTTTCTGCTGCTATTAGCAATGATCGGAGTATGCTAAATAGATACAAATGTTGCACTCTGATTGGTTGATATGTTATTGAATAATGTTTACTGAATATTTAAATAACGATTATCAACTTTGGTTTGCCCTTTGTTGTATGTTTTGATTTTTGCTAGAACTAACTAAAATTTCCAAAACAAGAGGTAAGGAACAGGAAAGAGTGGTGATGCTCTTGCCAGTGGTAGTTGCTTCCCATAATAACCTACCACAATGCACATCTGATGATAATTGGACTGAATCTTCCAGTTGGGCATCCTCTGAAAGGAAAGAAATTCTGCGATCTGATCCAAGGCACAGTAAGTAGGGCTGATGGGGAGGTTCACATCAGCAGTGATACGAGTCTAAACTAAAACCTGAATCCAGATATGCCCTATGAAGAATAGCTTGGTGGCATTACCAAGACAGGCAGAAGTCCAAAGTGGGGGTCACGGAGGAGGTAGAGGTCTCAGATAATCATGAGTTGGGCATTTGACGTTGTAGGCTGTGATTTCCTCACTCCTGATATGAGAGCTGTGACTGCATTCCTTCTTCCTCTCCACAGACATAAAGCAGTCACAGCTGAAACTTGGAAGTATGTTACTCCTGTCAGTGTGCTTTAGGTGTGATCTGAAAATGCCTGCTAGATCTGGACTCTGGATTTGCATGGTGCTTGTTTTCTGAATGGTAACAGGCTTACATGGAATTTAGGAGCTAATCTCTGCCAAGCGTATCAGTTCTGGGTTTGAACAAGAGCCTACCATAGAAATGCTACGTGCATAGCTGAGGCAGGGCGGTATTGTGATTTTTAATTTAGACATTTTGGTTATTTCTGTGTGCTTATTTCTTTTTCTCAGGAAGAATGGAATTCATAACTAACACATGTATTTGGTGGGTTTGTATTAGAACCGTTCCTGGTGATTATAATCGTGATTAAGGAGCTGTCCTGTTAAGCACTGTACAAAATACAATGAGGGACAGAACTCTGAAGAATATAATATCAGAAAGGCAGAAGAAAAAGAGAAGAGGTGAAATACCTTATCTTGTTTCAGTAGTACAATAAGGAAAAGGTTTGTGTCATTATTTAATGGCACTTGACTTCATGTTGCTTCCTAATAGAATTGTTTATTCCCTTTGCTGCTGCTATGTGATGGTGATGGTATCATGATGCATCATTTAATTGTATAACTTCTGTGTATATTGTTTGCTACTTTTTTTTTTGCAAGGTAACTTACTTGTTTTCAAATACACTTCATTCTTCTAACAACTTCTGGCCCTTCTTGTGCTTACCTTTTTGGCAACTACAAATTTTGCTGTCTCTGGCCTAATTCTGTAAAGTACTGAGTTCTGTTAACTCTACTAACTCAAGCCTTAGCTCGTTCCAGGATCAAACCTCGTCTAACTGCAATATAAACAATCTGAATTAAAGACTGTAATGCAACGGTTGAATTACATTTCACTGACAAGTCAATCAAGTTGCAATTGTAGAAGTATTCAGCAGTGTAGAATTCCTAATCTTCCTTGATGAATTATAAATGTTGATGTCCAGTCTGCCCTAATGTAAGTTCATAATCTGCTTTCTGAGGTCACCTTATCCATCTCTTGTAATATCATTATTTGTTATGTTTATTAATAAAGAAATTGCATTCTCATATATTTAACTTAAAAGTTGATAAGCATGGTCTGTAGATAGTGGAAGGAGCTGCCAATTCATTATTGTAAGAAGTGGAGAGTAGAGAATTATCAAGGGAAAACATTTACACAGATACCCAAAAGGAACATTTGGACACATCAGCTGTATTAGCAGAGTTAATTGTTAAGCATGACCCAACTCCCTTCAGTCTAATTACACCAGTCCCTGAATTCCATGAAAAAGCAACAACTGAGCAATATACAGCTGAAGAAGGGCTTCAAATGCAGCTGTCTTGCTCTTTTTAACAGAGGATTAAGAAGATTCAAGAGATCATTATGATAAACAGAAACCATTTCCTCACGTAAACTGTGGGGACAGTCTGCTTGCTCTCTGCTTTCTCATGAGTGTTCAGAGATAATGAGAACATGTAAACCTTTTCTCCAAAAACTGTATGTAAGGCAAAAACCTGGCTCGTTACTGAGCATAACAACTTTGTTCCTGAACGCCGTATCATTCATACCTCAGGAAATTCAATATTGCTCTAGTGATTCTAACTGAAAGCAGAGCCTATTATTTTGTCATATCAGAACAATTTTTTCTTTAGACTTAAACTGTTTTGTTTGAAATTACTTTTTTTGTTTCTCTTTCAAATGCTCCTACAAATTTTGTAAATCTCTTAAAAAATGAAAAATACTGGGTTTTTTTGTTAAATTCTTATTTCAAAAATATATTTCAACTGACTTATTACACAAGGTTTACGACTAATGTCTTTGAAAACACTTTTTGTGGACTGATCTGAATCACATGTATATATATCAATTTGATTTCTGACTTCTTTTTTTATGATAAATTAATTCAGTATGACTAATTCCTGTTCATTGACATTTCTGTTTTCTCTTCTCTGTAGAAAATTGTATGAATATGACAAAAAATACATTAATTATTTAAAATATTTTTAGAAAAATGAACTCTGTTGCCAGGAAAAAAATATTTCATTAATCTTCTATCTGTCAGCATTCCTTTGTTTTGAGACTTCTCTTTTTAGAGTATAAATACTATGTGTATTGTACAGATATCCGGTACTGAAATGGAACTGCTAGTGTCGTTTACAAAGAACTTTTACTCAGCAAAAGCATTGTCTTAAGGTATTAGTCAAAAAGTAGCCTGGCCTTTAAAGCATCCTCAAACCTAATCATCTATAGGAAAATCTGTCACAAGATTGCAAGCATGTCACTTTTGTATGACAAGTAGAATTTTCAATACAAGCTGTCAGTTTGTCATTTACTTCATTTGACAGTATTTGACAAGGAGTTACAGCATCAACTGACATGCAGAACTGGTGCAACAAACAGGGGAGAACTCCAAAGATGGACCTGAAGTGCCCTTGCTCCTTTACATACCTGACAATAATCCTGTGTGAGAATGAGCTGCATAAGTCTTCTCTTTTTTGCCTAATCCTGCATTAGAATATGACAGGTTGCATTTAACACTGCAAGGTTTTTTTGAATCTTACTCAGTACAGGAATAAGATATCCCATGTCCTTTGGGAAGATTGGCAGTCTGGCCTCTATGATCTGGAATCCCCTCGCAGTTTCCTGGAACTTGTAGAGTTAAAAACACACCATGTCCAGCATGACTTTACACCTTTGCTTGCCTGATGAGTTTTCTTGTCTGGCCTGATCTTGTTTTTTCATATGTACTATTTTACTATGATAGTGTACAACTGTCTTCTGTGATCCTTCACACACTAGGACACAGTGACGACATGAAAAACCCAGATAAGTTAATTTTTATTATATACTAATAATGCTGAATTTTGAGTACAATTCTGCTTTGATTATGATATCTTATGTACTGCTGTCTTACCAACCAAACTATTTTAACATGACTTTCACTTAGTAATTGCAAAAAACATGTGCTGGTTCTCTTTAATTAACACCTGTATTTCCTCCTTGCTCAAAACTTTGTAGGAAAGTCTCATTCAGAACTTAATAGGTCATAATACCTTCCAGATACAATAATCTCTGAGAGAATACAGGTAAAATGAAAGACACTTGATAGTGTAATTTATTACGATAATATTCAGTTTTATTGTAAGTGGATATTTTGCAATAATTTTGTCTTTTTACTTTGGTTGTTCAACCACAGTCAAACCTGATCCAGCTAAAAAGATGCTTTCAACATGTTTTCTTTCTCAGGAAATGTGAAGTTGAAACCTTTAAGACTAGTTACTAAACCTTTTCCTTTTTAAAAAATTAAATAATAATTTGGAACAATTTTAATACCAGCTAGTATGGCTTATCCATGTAAACCACTTTCAATCTAGCAATTATCTACTTTGAACTGAAGGACATAATCTTTTATTAAAAATGTATCAGCAGGATGTGCAATTTCATAACTACTCACTGCGAACTAATAGAAAAAGTCTTTCTAAAATAGGAATTTTGTTTTGTTTAGAGAAAGGCAATTCCATTCGCTTGAGATTTCAAAATTTTATATCCTTCTAGTCCTAAATGAAACTACATAAATTATTAGTCAAAAAACCCAGACCCCTGCCCTGGGACAAAAGAAGTCAGTCATTTTAGAGTTCCTAGAGTCATACTTGAATACAGGACCCAAAAGCCCAAATGCTCTCACCTTTAATTAAAATTGTGTGCTCCTGCAAATTCTTCAGAACCCTGGAAGACTTCACTTTTGTCCTCCCATGTAGTCCACAAATGTGTTTCTCTGAATCCATGGATTTAGGAAACCTAGGGATTTTTGTGCTGAGGGCTAATGGAGAACAATTTGTATAACTTTGATTAGAAACCAGAGGTTTCTGAACGAGCATGGTTCTGTCAGAAGTTTGTCAAGTGCTTCCACCAGGTGTTTTTAATTTGATGATTTAGAAAAATCTAAAGCAAATGTTTGTAGGATTTTCTTCTGTCGGGTTCAAAGAGTGGACTTTAAATTTGTATGCAGAAGGCTGTATTTGTTTCACTTAGAGCTGACTCTCACTGTATTAATTCAATCACATTTTAAGATCTAATATTTGTTGGCTAAATTGTATTTCTCTGCTCCACCCTGTGCAAGGGATTAATGAGAAGCCATGCAGTCCATGAGCACACCAGGACATTAATTATGACTCAGAATCACAACTTGTCTTGTGCTTTTCCCTTCCTGTTGTCTGTGACTACATCACTGGTTTGTACGGAGCAGATTACTTGCTGCTGTTTAAATGGCCAAGTACTTTGGCTAGCAAGTATCAAAACCTCACCCTCAAGCATGTATATGGGAAGAGAGAGGAAGAAGAATAATGAATATTCAACTTGATGAAAGATCATATTGCTAATACGTTTATCCATGTCAAGTAATATTCTGCCTGTGGAGGCAATAAGATTATCTATAAAGTATGATTCCTTAACAGAACCTGCCTTTGATCTGATATTCCATACTGTCATTCTAGTGATCCAATATTCCAATCAAGGTATTCTTTATTTTGCAAAGACTGCAGCTCAAACATGAAAAACATTTCTCTTGAAATTATTTCTTCATGCCTAGGAGCTAAATGTATCAGATATGGTACCTTACTATCTAGCATGTCATGTCAATTTTGGTTCTGAACAATACATTATTTTCTTTGTAATTAAATTAAATACGAGAACTAACACTTTCATACATCTCCTTAAGCATTCTCCTTATCTCCATAAGCATATCTCCTTCTCTTAAGGTTCTCCTTATCTCCATAAGCATACTCAATAAAAAGTCATAGCGATGTATGCATTTCTCCAATAGTACAAGGAAAAAACATTCCAGAACTAAAGTAGCAAAAGAGTATATTCTATAGAAGACAACCTTACTTGCTGCCAACCCATGCTGGGCAACAGTTTTAAAAAAATCCCATTTTACTCTCTATATTCAAAGGCTGTATTTCAAAATGAAGTGAAATTAGATAGTCATTTGCTCTGTTACATGTTGGAAAGCATTAAGCCAATGTGAATACCTTCAGAAACATACGTGCCTTGGTGCATGTCACATTGTACTGGACATGAAAATTACGCTTGATCCAGAAAAATAAACAACTTAGAAGAGAGTAGCTGATTTTCAGCTGCTGGACTTTATTAAAAGCTTACCCTAAAGGTGACCTCTAAAGATTTAGCAAAATATGCATTGGAACAGGTAGAAAACTTTCCATTCTACTAATAAATGTGCTGCAACTACAGCTAAGGTCTGCATGAGTTACATGATTTTATAGGCACAGCTGGGCCTTTCTAAACACAATAAAATGTAAAATAGAAGGTCGATAGTAAGATTTGCTTTTCTAGATAAATATAATTATTCTTATAGGAAATAATGTGCATGCTATAGAAGTCTAGGCATAGATTTACACAGGTTGGTTTATCTTTATTAAAATCCTTGCCTACATATACTACTTTGCAACAGAAAGCAAGCTGATTGATTTTCATGGGAGGAAAATGCCATTTTTTTTTCCTTTTACCAAACAAATATGTAAGCAAACTCTGCTTTATAGGACTAGTATTACCCCAAGTCAACATCAGAGTTAGTGAGGTCAAGATCACTTTTTATGCAGTGTGCATGCATTCAAATATGCAGTCTGCATATCCACTTCCAGATAAATTTTTGAGAATGCCGAGTAAGTACTAATTCAGAGCTGATTACCCATCGCATGTGTAAGAGCTGATAAACTGAGCAGCAAGTGTCATAATACCACATTGCAGGGGTTTTAATCACTCAATAACAAAGAAACATATTGACACAAAGTGATACATCAGACTTCCTTCTTTCAGTGATGAAGTACAATTGGCCTTGTATCTTCTGACTTCTTTGTAATAAAATGCAAAACCAGTCTGAACTAGAAGAAAAACTCAGGGTCTAATTAACTGCCGATTTTTAGTAAAGCTTGATTAGTTCTAGTCAGTGGAATCTTTTATTGACTTTGCGAGGGCTGAGAAAGGAACTTTGTCACATCAATCAGAGTTAACATGAAGAAAGAGATATTATTATCTCTTTGGACTCAGTTTGGTTTTGGCTTTTGCTCTTGTTTCCCAAAGCTTTGTTTGAAGCTCAGATGGAAGAAGAGAACTGAATTAACTGAACAAAGGGAGGCCAATATTAAATACAGAGAAATGTGTGATCGCCAATGTTCCTGTGAGCTTGATTGTTGTAGGTGATGAGAGCATAACTGGACATCTGAGCAGCTACTCCCACAGAGGGGATGCTAGTTTTGATTTTTCTTTGCCTTCTTCTGGGTGGGAGAGGCTCTCAGAAGAAACAACAGATTCTGTTCCAGCTCTTCAGAGAGCCCATAGACACACAAGGCTCCCTGCATGGCAGCTTGCATCTCACTATTTCTCTTTGACAGTATGCATATTCCTGATGGAATCATTTTGATATAAAAACTCCCTTGCTCCTGGAAGCTTTCTTCTAAGAAGCACTTTTGTATTGTGAAAAATAGATTTTACAATATAAAAAGCACTTAAACTAACAGTCTACTTTAACTTGCCTAATAATGTTTTATTGGACTCATGAGGGCATATTACTGTGCATAGTAGTTTGCACACTCTCAGCATCCACAGTTTTCTTCAAAGCATCATCTTCGTGGTTGAGAAATGAAATGAATAATGTAACAGCCCTCTCCCTAGCTTTCATGTCCAAGACTCATTTGTATACACATATACTGACTGGATATGTAGTCTGAAGCAGAATTTTCAATCAAAGGATACCTCTGGATTATTACTAAGAGTGATTCAAATCAGTGATAGAAAGGAAAACATACATTAAACTGAAAGGGGAGAGAAGGGTGAAAGAATGACTGGAGAGAAGGAGATGGTAGTAATATAAAAATACTTACCTTTCCTTTTTAAAAAGTATGATAAAACAAAAATATTTTGCTATTGCATACATTTTCTCAGCAATGAAGTATGGTATTCTGAAACATCAGAAGAAGAATATTTTTTGTAGGTTTGTTACTTTCTTATCATGATAGACTAGTTTTATCCAGAAATAGCTTTGTATGTTCACTTATTTAATGTAGAAAATTTTATACTAAGTTCTTGTGCTTTTGGCATTCCAGGCATGAAAACATATGTCCTCAAAGTGTTTGGAGACTGAATGTCACAGAGATTGCTAGTAGAGCACAGGCACCTTCATTTAGACAATAGAGTAATAAATCTTAAGGTTCTCTTCCCATTTCCTAGCAAACAGAGGCTTTGAGTAATGTCCAAAATAAGCTTACTTCTGTTGCTTGTATTCACATATAACTGTATTTCAGTTTGAAATGTATCTTTCTTTAAAAAATAGGGAAGCTGTTTTTTAAAACCAAGATAGTAACTTTATATGTAGATCTAACTGTAATGAAATGTATGGAAATGTAAACTCCTATTTATCATTTTATATTTAAAGGAACTTATGGTATTTTCCTATTGATTTATTCCATTTAGTTCAAAATCATGAAGCTCTACAAATATTGAATATTATTTACACACTACTGAAACTAGCTTGGTTTCCTTACTTGATAAATA
Organism: Haliaeetus leucocephalus; assembly: GCF_000737465.1. Lineage (NCBI taxonomy): Eukaryota > Metazoa > Chordata > Aves > Accipitriformes > Accipitridae > Haliaeetus > Haliaeetus leucocephalus. The sequence goes on along the minus strand of NW_010972720.1, from coordinate 3,629,962 downwards.
CTTGCACATTCCTACCATTGATACTGTGCGTATTCATTTAATATCTTCTGATAGAAATAGTGGTGATAGTTCCATGAAATTGCTTTCTACCTAAGAGATTGTTTATGCAAATCTTCTCTGAAAGAGAACACCAAAAAGTAAAGTATTGTAACTGACCAAAATTCATCCGAAACACAAGACACTGATGGGAAAACAACTAGTCAGAAGGTCACAGTAGAAATATTTTCCAAATAAAATAGCTTCACCCATCCTACTGGGTGGGAAACTTGATAGGACTTTGAATTCCTAGATTTTCCCTTTGTTTACATGGCAGATTCATACCTAGGTTTCTAATATACTGCCTGGTAATTTTATTTTGTGAGATAAATAGGCTGAGTAGAGCGTAAAATTATTCAAACTAACAAAGGAATAATGGGAGAAGTGTTAACTAGCAGAAGAACATCCTGCCTTTTTCAGATTTAGATATACCTACAAAAATATGGTTAAAAAGTATTACCTCAATACCTCATGTGACTGGTAAGAACTTAGCAGTTTTCAACTTTATTTTTGTATTATATAAAATAAGATGAATGATACTGCTAAACAGGATGTTTTTTCTGTGCATGAAATCTAGGAGAGTGTCCTGCAGAATCCAAAACTGGTACAAAAGAAGTGTCGTTTATTAGGTGAGATAAACAACTTAAGAAAATGAACATTCATACATTCAGAAGTCATGTATACTTCTATTTACTCTGACACAGAGATATGAACCTTTTATGTTTCAGTCTGTGAACACAAAGAAGTTGTGAAACTGCATCCAGTTACATTTGCAAATGCATGTTACTGGAGGAAGGTGAATATTGAAAGAATTTTTCAGTCTAATTCGAAGGAATTTATTTGTCCAATTCCCATTGTCTTATAATGCATTAAACAGAAATAAATAGAACTTCTAATATCTGATAACAGTAGACATTAGGTATGACTGATATGATGTAACCATGCAAACATGGTTACCTATTTTCCTATCTTAAATAGTAATGAAAGGGAATAGGGAAAAAGCTGTTTCCTTGTAAACTTCTTCACATGCTTGCATGTGTCCCTTTGCAGGAGGCCATTTGTTTGGAAAGTCTACCAAAATCAAGTTTTTATGATTTAGTTAAATCTAAACATGAACTTTTTTCAAGTCATCTCTACATTTTATGGTGACATAATATTTTTGCACACTGAAGAGATTTAGATAAAAGAGCTTAATAGCATATTTTCCCATTGAAGAAAGAAGTTAGTAAATCTAAAATAAAGACAGGAGATATCAAAAGAATCATCAAAACTAAACTCCCTCTTTGAGAATTAGGTTTGTATTGGCTTTATTTGTCTCTTACCTTACCACCCCCCCCCCCCCAAAAAAAACAACCCCAAAACTAGTAACTCTTATAGGCACATAGCAAATAGCTCACTTCAAACCAATTTCTCCTTGATTTCTCCTTGCTTTAATTCTTTGACTTTCCTTACCAAGCTTCAGTTTCTGCACTGACTGGAACCTCTAAAATCCAGTTAAGAATACACAGAACAGATACAGGCACTAGAGGGAGACATGAGCACGTGAACTTAACCAGTGTATTAACATAATGTTTAAGTCGTGTGAGAAATTACTATATAGACCAGATAAAAAATTAATTCTGAAGGAAGTCTTTAGATACAAACACTCTAAGGGTTTAATGTATAATCAGTAATGATTTCGAGAGCTCTAAAGAGTATTTTAAGATCCCCTCCAAATTTGAATCAAGTTTCTTGCTACTGAGTTATGTTTTCAGTAACATACCAGCAGTTAGAAATATTCTTTCAAATACGCTACAACACACTATTTGTAAACTCTAACACTTACAAAAGTGCAAGATAAAGTGAGCATATTATTGCAAGGTCCTTTATAAGCTCTCCTGTTTAAATCTGCCTGTAAACCTATTTGTGTATATGAACTTATTTCTGGTCTAGGTACTATTTGAGAAGAGATGTAGACTGATGCTAAACAAATATATGACATTCAGTTTGAGATTTTATCATGGAAGAAAACTTTTTACTTTCTTTTGCAGAGTATATTTAGAAGTGAAAGATACAGGTTTTCATGTAGGTTTATGATTTAATATAAAAAGTCATCTGGTTTCTATTTTTATTTTTATTTTTATAAGCTTTTTTGGTAAAGAAAAGTGTAATAAATGCATTGTATTATTATTGTCATTATAACTATTTTTAGTTATGTAAGAGATCACTTTAAATCCAACCATCTAACGTACTAATGTTTTAGACAACATGGAACATGCACAGTTTGTAAGAACCTAATCTTTATCTGCTAAAGCAATCAATTAACATCCAGGCATTTTGTGACCTGTAATGGGATATTGAAAGATACGTACAATTTGTGCAAGCCATCTGTACATGATCAGGATGTTTGCCTAAAGGTATGCTGAAATCAGATGTTCTTCTCAGCCCTACTCAACTGTTTGGGAGCAATATACTGCTTTCTCTGCTTTTTCTAATTCCATTGGCAACAGTGATTTGTGCATATAGAATATGGTTCATACACAGCCTTTTAAAAACATAATGTGTTTATTTAACATCTTTAATACTTTTTACTTTAGTTATTTGATTTTTTTTCAGGGTAACAAAAATATATTTTGCTGATATACTACCCATGTTAAATTTTTGTATAAAACTGTGTTGGTAGCCAGCATTGCCTAATGAAACAATGTGGCTTGGGAACTATGCGTTTTAAAGAGAAATTTCACTCTTACCGCTAGCTTTGTGTCCAGCTTTGGATCATTTCTTAATGCTCTCTTGGAAAAGATTGTCATAATACTTCTGGCTTCATTTCCAAGAAAGGAATTTCTATGTTCTCTCTGAATAATACCGGTTTACCAATCCTTGAGATAACATCCCTCAAGCTCAAAAATTATTACTGGAAAGTAAATAGTTTACTCATGTCCCACATATCAGCTGTCACTCAGAAAAACAAAGCAAGCACAGAAAACAAAACAAGAAGGCTGGAGGAGCATAATAGAGATGTGCTTTTCCCCATCTATAATGTGTGCTTTTGTCTGTATGTGTGTGACATTTTGATTACCAAGATATGTTCTATTACTCTAGTTATAGGTGAGAGATTGTCCATAGGTTTATTTGTCTATCATTATAGTATAAGAAAGTCTTTTTCAACAAATTGGAAAAGTAAATTAATAGATTCCCACTCCTACTCTGTCTCACCTCGGTCAGTGCAGTGCTTGCCATAGGTCGGAAAACAAATAGTCCAAGACTCTCACTCAAATACTGAGAGCACACCTTGTCTCTATTTCTGTAGTGGCAAAGTGGGGCTAATTATATATATGTCTTTTAACTATGAGTAGTCAGCAATGAATGTCTTTACAGCATTTTGCAATTGTCAAAGCCCTGACCATTAGAAAAGTTTTAATCAAATTAAGAAATAGACTATAAAATATATATACTATAAAGAATTTTCTAGATCATTGAGTTGTCAATAAGGTAATCTTTTTATATTCAAAATATATAAATAGACAAACACATATATTGATGTTCTTATTATATATAATGTAGTTGCTGGCAAGATCATAATGTAAAGTTCATGTTGGTTTTTTGCACTCCCTTTCTTGGTAGTGTAGTATTTTTGGTTAATATTTCCCTACAAAAGGTATTTCTAATTATTCAGTTAAAAAGCAAGAACAAGAACCATGAAGAAAGGCTCAGAATGAGGTAAAACTATTCAAAAGGCATTAAAAAAAACCAACAGTAGAATAGAAGACTACAAGCCTGTTTTATTTTATTAGAGCCAGAGTCTACATGCCTGAGGAAAAACATCATATGTTAGGCTTTTGCATAATTATGTTTATTCCTGATGTTGCCTGTAAAACACTAACCTATAAGAGTGTGATATCTACTTCATGTTCTTAGTACAAAGGAGCTTTTTCAAAAGATCCACTCTTTGCACCCAGAATATAGATACTTTTGTCAGAAAAAAATAGAAATATAAGTAAAAAGAATTAAGATATATACAATATTAACTAGATGATACATTTGGTTTCCAGCATCCTAGGTGAGCTGGGATATATGATCATTCATACATTTATCCTGTATCCTGATGACCGTTTAATTATTTATAAAATGTGACATTGTCAGTAGGAGACACTAAGAACCTTTTCCCTTCTGTAAATTGGTAGCTAGGCTTCTCACCTAGTGTAGCAGTTCAAGTTACTGATTGGCATTATACAGAATGTGGCATTGAACCTGTTGTTCCCATCCAGGCAAGTTCTCTAGCTGTGTGGTTTGGGGAGTCCTTCATACTTTCTACTTTGTGAAAAAAGACCTTCGTAAATGGATGACCACTATTATGAAACAAAATTCAGGATGTTTTTGATGAAAACCACAACTGAAGGGAAGTAGTTATTTCCAGTCAGGCTAGGTAACAAAGCCTTACTCTTTGCTACCTTTCATCCCACTACTTAACCAGCTTCTTATGATCTTTTCATATGTTCTTAAAGCATATTGTCCATTACATGAGGAGCTCAAATGTCTAGTTTGGGGTTCAGAGTTTAACCTCCATGCATTTCTGTTAATCTTTTTACCTTGTGTCTTCCATACCATAGATTCGATTACCTGTTTTCTTTTTCAAATTATTCAACTATCATAGAAAGCATCTCAGGTAACACTAGAATACCTCTCAGTAATAACAGAAATGTATTTAACAGATACATAATAATCATTATGGCAAAAATGTTCTGTGCTCAGTGGAAATAACTTCTATATCTTTGAAAGAAAATATCCTCCATTTTTGAAAGTGTGTATTTGCTGTTAATCTAGTGCTGTACAGATGAAGGCTTTGCAAGAGCAGGGTTAGGTTCCTAGGGTTTTTAATTCATTCTTTTCTGAAGAGACATGAAAAATGGAAAGCTTCTTTAACAAATACATTCCTTACACTTCTGATTAAAATAAATGAAAACAGTTTAACTGTACTCTCTGAATTGGAAGCAACTTCTATAGCATCAACAATTCCGGTGGCAGTTTTTGCACTGAAGTAAGTATAGTATACTAGGATCCTAGTATTTTCACTAGGAGGTGCATTTACACAGATACATGATAAAGACCCTATGACAAGTATCTGCAGGTGATTTCTGTGATTATGATTACAGTATGCACTAACAGTGTGCATCTCACAAATGTGCCCTATCAGCTCTGGAAAATTCTAACAGCGTTGCAAATATTTTGCCCAGATACCTCTGAGCACTCACTGGATGTTCAGGTGATTTGAGTTTACTCTATGGTTAACTAACTGGATCTAACATATTGCTTTATTGTAACTTAATGATTGGAAGGATGCTTCATAGTAATTCTCTATTACAAGCTTTCTTTCTTCCTGAAATATAAGCTATTTATAATTTAAAATATCATTTAACTGGTGCTGGAAACCTTATGCAAAGATAAACTGTTGATTTTGATGTAATTCATAGAATCATGGAGTCATAGAATCATAGAATCATTTAGGTTGGAAAATACCTTTAAGATCATCAAGTCCAACCGTCAACCATGCCCACTAAACCATGTCCCGAAGTGCCTTGTCTTCGCGCCTTTTGAATACCTCCAGGGATGGTGACACTACCACTTCCCTGGGCAGCCTGTTCCAATGCCTGACAAACCCTTCAGTAAAGAAATTTTTCCTAATATCTAACCTAAACCTCCCCTGGCACAACTTGAGGCTATTTCCTCTTGTCCTGTCACTAGTTACTTGGGAGAACAGACCAGCACCCACCTCGCTACAACCTCCTTTCAGGTAGTTGTAGAGAGCGGTAAGGTCTCCCCTCAGCCTCCTTTTCTCTGGGCTAAACAGCCCCAGCTCCCTCAGCCGCCTCTCATAAGACTTGTGCTCCAGGCCCCTCACTAGCTTTGTTGCCCTTAATTCACCTTACTTAGTCAACATGGTTGCCTTATAAACTCAGCTAAAGTCAGGAAACCTTGATGCTTAACTTGCCTTACAGTATAGCTCTATGTAGGGTGAACTTCAAGTCACAAAGACTGACCCAATTAGGTAAACTCTTTGGGGGATTACATGCATATTCTGATCACTTATTAGCCACAGGAAAATCACTTTGAAGCTTGAGATCCGTAAAGCTGAAGACAAGCTAAATACAGTCTTTTGTATATCTCCGACATGTTGGATAGATTAGTCTTACTAAAACACTTTATAGTTTTATGGGGCTGTTTTGGAACAGCTGTTTTAAATGCAACTACTAATCAGCTTGGAGTTGCCTAAGCTATTATTTTGGCCCTTTAGTTTTTTTGAAAACTGGTTAAAAAATCAGGCTGTGTATCATGTGCAGGGAATTGCATTAATTAATCTAGGTATAACAAAAAGGTGTTTCAAACACATAAAAGGAGTACAGTAGTTGTGAACTTATTCAAATCAGAACCTTCACTAAAAGTTTATGCTTTTTGATACAATGCTTTCATAATTGTCTGGCAAGGTAATAAATACAGATTAAGTTTTTAGAAGACACGATAAATGAAGGCTATAGTAAGGGAGATTTTTCTTCATAGCATTCCAATTTCCATGAACAAAATTTTCAGGTCTTTAAAATTAACATTTAAATATTTTCTAGCTAAGAATTACCTTAAATCGAAATGTTATTTTTGTAAGAATAAACAGTCAAAAGTCAAGCATTCAGGTTTTGGATTTGTAACTGGTGAGTTAACATTGCACACTCTTGACTCATAATTGCCATCTTTGAGAATGTTAAAACAAAGTGGAGACTTCCAAAATTATGAATTCATCTTAAAAACATCTTTTGAGATGCTACTTATTGATGATTATTTTTAACTTTTGAAAATCATGGTTTAGCAATATAACTATGAGCATTAAAAACACAGTTTAGTTTTTAAAAGAGGGATTTTCTCATTTTGCTTATTACCGGTTATAGAGAGATTTGTAATAAAACGATCAAACTTCTTTAAAGCTCTGTAGTGACAAAGACAAATGTCCTGTCTCAAAATACTTACACTTAAAATTAAACTGAACAAAAATCAGCATGAGGAAAAATACTTAAAAATGAAAGTTGTTGTTTTCAGGGGATACATTAAACATATCAACAAGTTTCACAATTCAGTACTTCCCATTTTATTCTTAGCCAGAAGGACCAGGGATAGAGTATAAAAATCTCTTAAGGCTTCATTTCAGTGATAGAAAACTGAACTATCCTGGGAAAATAAGAAAAAAATTGCTTCAAAATAGATAAAACCTTTTGTCCCTACTGCTTTTTCAGGAGTCCTTTTGAAAATCTGTAACATATTGTGTTTAAATATGATGAAAAAAGGAGCTTGTGTTTACCTCTTGCAGTCCAGTGCCAAATCTAGCAGGTCACACATTCGTTTGAGAGTACAAAGTAGATTGAATGTTGAACAGAAAACTGGTAGACAAGCCAAATTCAATTCCTGAGTCACAGTGCACTTCTGTGACTGTACCAGAGTTAAACAGCAGACAAAAATTGTGTTTAGAAATGTGAAGGATGAAGTATTAGATCAGATCACATATATATTTTTAGTGGTGTCTGTCCTAAAGGGACACTATTGAAGAGTAACTGATAAGGACAATTTCATTTGAAGCTATCACTTAGCCATCAAGGTCAGTTGCTTCATTTTCTCTGAAAATTTGGTTTTCTTTGATTTTGGTGATGGGTGTTTTGTGACACTATTTCTGTACTCAAAACAGAAGTTAGACAAAAGGAAATTATTATAACATTCAAAAATAATATTTGCTATCATCTGATGTCATTGGCCGCCTGCGATGCCAGTTTAGCTTATCTAGCCAAAGGAGGCTTGTCTATTTAAAACATATAAAAGTGTCATTATTTCAGACAGACAGACAAGAGAGCATTATTTTATCTAGAAATTCTACTGGGAGCTTGTACTGACAGGGACAAGCCATTAGCAATAGTCTAGCTATGAATACGCTTGGCCTTGTCATTGAAGCAGAAAATAGGCCTGGAAGAGAAGAATATTTACACAGCCATGTGGCAATGCGCCTTTTGTTTCTCAACAGGGGACTCTTGCCCACAAAAGAGTGTGAAAGTAGAGTGTGAGGCAGAACATTCAAAGTAATTGGGAGTAGGATCTGGTGGCTGTAAAAAGTAATATTTTCTCCACTGACATCAGTTAGTGTTTCTTTTACACTTCAATATATTATAGTTGTAGATGTCCTGGAATGCTTTGTATTGCCATATACTTTGTACACTACAGAGTTTATCACCTGTCATATGTTAAACTGAAATATTAGCTGATCATACTGCCCGCTCTTTCCTCCTTTTAAGTTTTTGCATTGTTTCAAAATGTGAGAAATATCAGGTGGACAGTATAAGTCCCATCATTCATGTTTTGGTTTTGACCCCTCAGGAACTACAGTTTCTGGAATTCATAGAATAGTGTAGTCCCTTATATTTCAAGTCTACCTCTAAAGTGTCTGTCACCTGGAGCTCCTCCACTGGATCTTTATCTCTAACTCTGCCACTAAAACCATGTAAAAATAAGGATAACCAACACATTTAAACATTTTTATCTACCAATTCAGTTAAAAAGTGTTGTCATAAGAAATTTACTGGATTCTGTGTAGCAGTTGGGGAAATGGAGGGATTGTTTTTTCATTTGCTTTTTTGGAGGGGATTATTCTTTTAATAATGCAAGAAGTATGTTCTATTTTCAGTCACATTTTTGTGAGTCAAGAGCTGCTCCATTGTTTTAGTCAACTGGATTAAATCCAGTGAGAAGACAACATTAAGTGTATTTTTAATTCCTTCTGAACCATACAGTGTTATTTCGTGTGGTTTCATGTCTGTCAGACATTTTGTAAAACAAGTATGGAAGGAATAAACTAGAATATAAATGTATCCCTTTGGAGTTCTGCTTTGTTGCATATTGTCTTGAAAGCTAGATTACGCTGTGAACTATAGAAAATGTTTGTCTCCATAACTTTGCAAGAAGAGGTAACTCTTAACATTTTTAAATCACACAGATCACCAAAATGTAAATTATTAAATTAAAGGAATCTGCAACTGCCATGAAGGTTCTAGTTGATACCATGACTGCAGATTCTGTACCCGCAAACATTTTAAATGACACTAGAATAGGAAGATTTTGTTTGTTTGTTTTTCATTTGCACTAAAGTGAAAATATTTTTGCCAGTGAATTAAGTCTATGCTTTAGTAACTTTGGCACCAGGCATGGATTGTTCTGGTTTTATATTTTTCAGTACAGATTTGTTTCATGTTACATTTTTTTAGCATCCTTAAAATTCACAATACTACATTTTCTTCTATATAATTCTATGCAAAGATGCTGAGAATCCTTGGCAGTCTTTCCTGAGTGATATCATCTTTTCAATGTTGGTCTTATATACAGCATCTGCCATTCATTATGAGCCTGACCAACTGTCTAATAGAGTCTTACTGACTTTGATGGAACATAAGCTTTGGAGTGTCAAATAGGAACAAACACTCCAATTCCTAAATTCCCTTAAGCATTTATATTTTAAAATTTGCTGGATCACAACATTAACAGCAGGAAAACTTTATCTGGTAATTTCTGTTAACTTTTGATAAGACTGATCTAAATATTATACATGCAGAAGCTTAAACTGCTAGCAGAAGTAAAATATGTCTTCAAGAATAAGAATTTGAGGCATTTCAAAGAAAACTCATCCCTAACACAGCACTAAATAAAGAACCTGTAAGATAATCACATTTGTGTTGTCTTTCTGTATCTCATAATTTTTTTTTTTTTTCGGTTAATCAAAAAGTCAGACTGGTAGACTGGTATCTGAAAAATGTTGCAAAACTTGTAAAACTGTTTGTAAAACTTGGTGTTAGAGGACTGTTTAGATTTTCTGAAATTAAATGAAGGCAAATACTTGCTTTGAATTCTTATGATCTTAGCCAATAAACACATTTCATCACTATGGTTGCAAAAACCAAATACCCACTATTGCAGTGTATCTCATAGGCACATAAGAATTAGTTGACATTGAAGGATTTGCTCTCTGATATATATGCAGTTAAAACCTTCATTCTTGAGGGAGAAAGAGGGCAAGCAGGGTGAATTGATTAAATGAAACCTCAGATATAATATTTTATTTCTAACGTAGGTTTGTATTTGATCAGCTTTGACATATTCTTTTAAGAAAAAATTCTGCTCCGAGACCCTACTTTGAGTATATGAACAGTGCTTGTACAATGGCAGATGAACTGTTTCATAACACCTTTTCCAACTGGCATAATCGTTACATTCTTTGTGTACCTGCTCCCTAGAGGGAAAAAAAGCATGTATGGTAGAGTAAAAAGTCCTGATGTGGAGTCCATGTGGGGAACAATGTAATGAGGTAATTACTGGGGAGAGAGGAGGGCAGGAGTTAATCTGCTGGTTTGAAAAACATTGCAATAGAAATATTAATGTTGCAAAGCCAAGAATTTGAAGATTAACATTTAGGGTTCTTGTGCAACTTCAGTGGAGCTGCACATACATTGCAATACAGATTTTAATTACAGAGACATATGCTAGTTTTCCTTAAAAAAATTCCAAATATTATTCAGGACACAAATACTCAGTATTTGTTTAAACTCCATCATTAAAAGTGGTCCAGAGCTTTATTTGCTAAATTCATTCAAACCCCATTTGAGGAAAGCATCCTGTTTCTCTATGAACTTTCAGATGACTTATTTCCTTATAATAGTTGGGTGTTTCACAGGCACTCAGGCATTTATTTTAAATGCAGGCTATGTGACATGAGATGATACTGCTGTTCGCATTTTATGGGAATCAAGTTACAGAATCAGGTTGCAGAATCCGGTTACAGAATCAAAATAGAAAGTACCCACTAACATTTGTTGCCAAATTAGAAACATCAGAGACCTGAATAAGCAGTGTATTTACCAGTATGTTTTAGTATTCTGTTTCCATAAGCCTAAATTACTTCTTAAACTTAGTTTTAATCAAAGATACTTTATCTGAAGCTACTTTGCCCTTCCAAAGTACCAGTCACAAGAGCACTAAGAGTGAAGACCATGCCAGATTCATCCTCCACCTTTCCTCTAGTCTTGTACGATGATTTCTATGCAAAAGTTTTCATAACTAAGCTAGTGACCTCCTTTCTATTTTCTTATCTGAAATGGCAGATAACATTTATCTTTTTTCTAATTTCTTTAATGTGCTGTATTATTTTCTAACTACTTCATTTTTCTTCCTCTGTGAAAAAGATATTATCAGTATGATAACTGGCTTTCTAGAAATGAAAGAAGGATGGAGTGAAGGCTAAAACACTGCAAAGATTGTCTTGGTCTCGAAATGGAAAAAAAAATTTAAAAAAGATATTTCTATACTGCTAAGTACATAACAAGGAAGACTACTTGCCCATAAAAATTGTCCTTTTTTTTTCTCCTGGGGTGGTGCAGGAGTCATTAATGACTTCTAATTTTTTTTTTTTTTGTCATTGCGTCACTTCCCAAATCAATACGGTTATTAGATTGTGTTAAAATGCCTTTAACTCTCTTAGAGGAAAACATATCATGCCAGATCCATCAGCCCGGGAGAGACGAGGCTGCTGCAGCTCCATGTGCCCAGGTCCAAACAGCAGTGAGGGTGTGTTCCCAGCAGTCATACACCCACAGAGTGCCTATAGACACCGCGTATATGCATGGCTGGCTGCACACATCACAGACACGCAGAGCACTCACACGAGGACAGACAGCTCCAACAGCCTCATCTTGCTTCTCTCTCTGGCTGAGGAGGATGGAGGTCCGCTGTTGAGAATACATGCGCACACATATATTTATACATAAACCTATGTGGATCCAGCAGCAGGGCTCAGTCACCCAGTCTGCCCATTAGCTGCCTCTGGATCCCAGTCTCCCCAGCTGCGGGCACCTGGACATACGAGCCCCTGTGGCTGCAGCCCCACGCCAGTTGCGGGTACAGACTGTTGCACACGCACAGCTGGCTGAGATTTCCCAGTTCCCAATGCAGACAGAACTGAGACCCACCCACCCAGGAAAGACTTAGAAAGGCATTTAATAAGACAGGAGAGACTGCATTGATCTGTTCACAGACGACCAGCCCTTTTTATCCTCTTACTTTTCTTTTCCCACACTTGTTCCTCCCTTTTCCCCATCTTCTATTCCTTCCCTAAAGGGGGAATCCCTGTGCAATCCCAAAACGCTCTTCCCTGGCATCCCATAGTCTGTTCCACGTCCCAAGGTAGCATATCCCCTTAGACCAAAAGGTGATCTGAACAGCTGCTCCTGGTGATTACTTTTGATGCGTTTCATGCCTGGACAATGGGGTGGTGCCTCAGCTGGGACAGCCCTGGTAAGGGCCCAGAGAAATTGTTTGTTCCTTTGGAGTCCTTAATCTGGGTTTCCAACTGCCTTTGTGTCCCTGTGCTCTCCTGGGCTTGTGGAGATGAGCCGTTAATGGGTTAATAGCTCTTGTGATGGGCCGTTGTCTCCCTGGGCTCCTTTGTGGGTATACAGATGAACTTTTATCACATAACCGAACAAAGTCCAACATAGATTTTATCAGTCTTGCTCATGACCACACTCTTCCTTTACCTTTTATCCTTTCTGAATTGTTTCTGCAGACAGAAAACATTTGTGGCAAAATGTAAATCATGTTTCAGACATTTTCTAGCAGGATTAGGCAAGTCTCAAGTATATCAGTGTAGATATGTGCCTTGGGCAATCTAGAGGTGTCTAGAGACTCTGCAAGCTTGAACACAAATGAAGCATTCCAGTCTTGGGCACCTTCATTGGTACAGTCCTCATCCATGTCTGAACAAAGCAGTGTAGAAGCACCCACAGTGACTGATACTTCTACTGTCTCTATTTTGGAATATCATACTTCAGGAGAACTGATTTTTCAGCATGTGGGTGCCAGCATTTTCCAGAGGTTATGCTCTTTTTAATATTTTTAGTGCCATTGAATTATGCTTGAGACAAGAAGTTTAAATCCGTATATTTTTAAAAGTAATGCCTATTTTTTTTTTTTTTTCAGGAAGGCTAAGCAGACTTTTAGATGAGACATTAAATTTATTTTTTGGATGCTAGAGTCATCTTCTGTGAACATCTGATTCTTTTTCCACCCACTGAAAATTATTATTTCTGTGGATGCTTGTTAACCCTTGCCTTTACATAGTAAGATTTTATGTGTAGATAAGATGAAATTCAAGCTCTAATGAAAGAAGTGATACTGAAAAGCTGGTCGAAGAAACTCTCTAAGACTCATTTTGGAGCTTTAGAAAGCAGGCATTCTTTATTGCTGCGCTGGATGCACAGGGGATAATTCCACCTAGCATGCATGCCACAGCTTCAGCACAAACAGGTTATATGGAGTAACAATTAGATATTAATCAGATTAGTATACATATACATAAAAATTATTGTAATTGACCATCATAGTACTGCCTACATCGGATCATGCACAATGAAGAAGTCACCTGAGTCAAAGGGCTGCTTTTACGACCACCGACCCATTTGAGATTCTGTTGGCTGTCCTTGGAGTCTTTGTTCTTGTCCTTGTTCTTTGATCTTGAAGCTTAACACAGTTGCAATCACATGTGGTCAGTTTCAACATTGTTCTCATCTAGCATACAGGAACATCTAGTCATAAGAGCAAAGAACTGCAAAACTTATGAGTAACTACCTCTACTAGTTAATTGCTTGGCTATACTTTTGTCTATTGTTTCAATCATAGTGTTAGTATAAGATTTCTAATAATTATTTACCAAATCTCACTTTTACAGTCACGTAGCAGCAAACCAGTTTCCACGGCTGGTACAAAATACTAAAACCATCCAAATATTTAGACATACCATACAGAATGTATGGAAATATGCTATTAGAAGAAGGAGCATCCTTTATACATTTGAAAATCAGTTATTTTCTATACACATATAGTTTGAATAAGGCTGCAGTGGTTGAAAATTGAAATAAGAGATAGAATAAGCTGCATAGTGAGCATGAAATACTTATTAAATAATGTAAGTTTAATGAAGGCATGCCATGATAAACAGGGGGCATAATGCATGCAGTATGTGTAATAAGCTCTGAGATAAATAAAAATTCTTATAAAATTATGCTTCTACGCTCAACACAGGGCCAGAGCTACTATGTTCAGGAGGTGTAGTTCTCATTTTGAACACCAAGATAAAAACTGCATAACTGTCTAATTCTAGAAACAGAGCATGAAGATATTCCTACCAATTTATGGCACAGATGAATGTGTCAAATAGTCAGTCTTCCCTATTAGGTTATGTCTTTTGCATATGAAAGACAAAATCACTGCTCAGCCTGCACCTTAGCTGCTGCATGTTCATTTATTTTCACATCTACTCTGCTGAAAACTGTACCTGAAGCTATGCAGAGTAATCTACAGAGCTTAGTCAGTTTACTAATGTTTCTTTTTTAACTTTGATAGTGTACAAAGAGGAAAGATGTAGGTCATGATATCCAGTTGAGCACTGTATAGCACTTTGCAGGAATATGGAGGAGATATGGGGAGGATAGTCTGTGATAACAGGCCAGAATATAGATAGTGGACAGATGAAAGAAGATAACTGAATAGCATCTAATCTTCAGTAATAATTTCCCCTATATTCATATAGTGTTCAAGTATCCAGATAAAATTTGAAACACAGTTATTTTCCTTCCCATCTTCTGCTCTGTTTTTTCCATTTGAAATCCACTTGATCCTTGTTTTGAACAGACACTTCATAGTCAAGTATATGAACAGTCTACACAAGCCTTCAGTCTTCCTAATTCCTTTTCTGCTGTAGTGTCATTGCAATTACCTGCACTACAAAACCCTACAGTCTCTAAGAATTGTCTTAAAAACTTGTCCTACTGAGCAAACTGTTAGAAACAAGCTGGTTTGTTTCTAGCCAGTCCATAATGCCAGGGACAGAAAAAAAGTTGATCCAGTATGCTCTGTTGTCCTGAATGTCTCCACCTTCCTCACCTGGATCTACAAATATTCTTGTAGTACTGTCTTATGCAATTTAAACTGCCATTACCTGTAATCTGTTGGCTAAATAGTATAATCCAAAAGGACACCAGTGAGAGCTATGACAGAAAATAAGCTAATGAGAATAAAATCCATTTGCAAAACAGATTTCTGATAAAGTTACAAAAAAAAAATTAATTCCTGCAAAAAATTTTAGAAATCTCTCTGCCTACAAGAAAATAATGTTAAGAAATGTAAGTTCACATGCAATGTTTGTTAGCTGAAGAAATGTCATTGTTGAAGAAAATATCTTCAGTGTTCTGCTCAGAGGGAAATCACCTATTACACATTTAGGTGGCAGAAATCCCATAGCAAATTAGGAGTCTAAAATTAGGAACAAATGGTCCACTTGACTGTTTCTAATTGAAGATTATTGACTTCTGGGAATGCTTTTCCTTTTGAAATTATGAACTCTGCTGCTGAGAACTTCATTTATGAAGGGAACGACCAGATCCCCTGTTAAGGACATAGGAAAGTGAATAACCAGGCAAACATTCATAATGTACAGCAATTAGGGAGCATTCCTTAGAAAACCAGGCCTCAAGTGTCTAATTAAAGCAATCTGTAAAAGCTCTTAACTTAGAGCTCATGGAATTCTATGGAAGAAATCCAGAGTGGTTCAACCACTATTAACCAGTGACTGTAATATTAAATGACTGTTCTAGATACTGCTTTTAATGTTGGTGACACCCAAGCAGACCTCAAATCTGAAAGAAATCAACTGTTTTATCCATGTTCTCTTGCTGTACTATTTGAAGAATGTAAACATTTCCCTACTGCTATATTGAAAGACGTTGGCATAGGAGTTTGATTTTGCTTTTAAATATAGCAAAAGACTTGGTTGGTAACTGTGAGGAATATCAGAAATATAACTGAAATATATAAATATGAAATTAATTTATCAATTGGAGAGGCATGATACATGTAAACAGGCATAAACTTTTCTTGAATCCCTTAACCGAAAGGGATTGTCTCTAAGTATGAAAGTGGTGTTAATGACTCTTCAGTTGTAGTTTTTCTTTAGCAAACCAAAAGAATTCCAGTTAGTTCCAAACCTTACCAATTAGTTTCAATTAAGACTGACCTTTTTTCATGTGGGAAATTGCAGTGTTCATGTAAATTTATCACTGAACATCAAAGGTTTAACAAGCTGCTGTCATCTCTGTTAATTCTGTTTTGCTACTGATGTCATGTGTGCAAGTCAGGACCAACCCAGAGAGAAGACAGCCCACATAGTTTTTGCAGAGAGAGCCAACTTCTTGTACTGCCTCTTAAAAAAAGACATAGGTGAGTCCAGGTCTGACTCAGAGGTTACTGCAGAGCAGAGATGCCCCTTTTTTTCTTTTTGAGCCATTGTGTACCCTTCTGATCTTCAGGTATTGCATATGCATTTTAGATGAGTTCTGCTTCAGATTTGAAAAGTTTGTAACTGCCTTCAGTAAAATGAGTGATAATGCCTGCAAAAGATGCAGAAGTGTGTTGAAGAAGGCAGGTAATCACTCTCTAAATTTTTACTTAGAAATGACAAACCCAAGCCTATGACTATGTCATTATGTTACTGAACATTGATTATGTTACTGAGTATTGTGTGGAGTTCTGGTTCCCTCACCCCCTTGCTCTCCCACCATGGTTCCTCCTAAGAAGGTAGTAGTGTTAAAAAAGATAGGAGAAAAGTGGTAAGGAAGATTGAAAGAATAGAACACATCCACAAAGTTACGGAAAAACCGAGGAAGATAAGGCTTTTCCACCTGGAAAGGAGACAACTGCAGGCTAATATAGGGTAGAAGTTGTTGGAGGCTAGAAGTGCAATTGAGAGAACAATGTTTATTCTGTTCTTACATTCTCCTCTGGGTATCTGGTTTTGGTTACTACCTGTGAAAAGATAATGAGCTAATTGGACCTCCAGGGCATTGTTATGTTCTTGTGACATCTCAGGCTGAGACAGTAGCAGTTTATGATCATAAATTGCATGGACAAGGCAAGGAAGCAGCCTAATACCCAAAATGCAAACTGCTGTCTTATAATTTTTTTTCTAGAAGGAGCTAGGTGCGATAAAGAAGTAACACAAATTCTAACAAGAAACACACTAAATTGTTGCTGAGAGAACTAGAAATCTGTTTGCTGTGTGAGCAGATCTTTAGTAGGATTAATCTGTCAAGCATTTTATAAAATGTGGAAGATTATAGGGTCTGCAGACAGGTTTCCCCTAATTTGTAATTTATCAAAATTACAGCCCCAGTTTTGTGAATTCCCCTGTGCTACTAGCTAGTCCATCTTTCAAGGCATGAAAGCAGTAAGAGGGAAGCAAAGCTACACTGCTTCCCCACCTGGATTTGCTGTTTGGCTTTTAAGGCTGATTAACATAGTAACCTTTCTAAAAGTGCATTCTTCTTGAGCGTCCAGGGACCCTAGGAATTCTCTGTTTTTCTGAAGCACAGGAACCCATGAATTGTCTAAGGTGCTTCAAGTAAACGTAGTTTAAAATGCATACTTGGCTTTATTTTGTCATAAACCTGTATGGATAAAAGGTAACATTTATATGAAAGATACTATTAAAACAGCTTGAACCAGATGCTGACCATTTACTCAGTGTTTTGCCCAGGTGAAGTTCTCATTCATCTTACTAAGAATGTCAGTTGAGCAATTCTTGCATACTTGTCTTTGCATATGCAGAGATATAATTTGAGATTTAAGAGGCAAGGAAAGAAAATGTTGCTATTTCCAGTCTATAAATGCCTGAAAATAAGCCCATTTGCAAATGACTTTATTTATACAATTGTAAAGGTTAACAGCCATAGTAGTTTATTGCTTTGATGCTTATGGTTCTTTACCACTTAAAAAAAAAATCACTCTAAATTTTCTCTTCCCAAAATAATCAAGTTTTATGATTAAAATTTTGTGGTGTGAAGAGATAAGGGAAAGCAAACAAATTACTTACTATTCATGAGGAGTCTCTGCTGATAAAGCAATATGCTCCTTATCTATTGATTCAAAAGATCAAATGAGGTACTCAGGTTACATTTCTGTTTTGGTTAAGTAAGGTCAAATAAACTTCACCTCTGTACTCTCACCTTACAATTTTTGAATGATTGTGATAAATTAGTTGTTGGTAGACATCAGTCTTACTGAAACTATAACTTGAAATCTTTCAGAATAAGTGTAGATAATTTTGTCAACACTGCTTAAAATGAGTGCAAGTGAAAAAGAGAAATAATTATTGTGTAAATGCTGTGTAAAGATCATCCCAAAATTGAATTGCCAGTAGTCAGGTTAAAGCCCAGTATGCCCTCACTCAACAGAATACCAAACTTTACAATTTAAGTGAATTTCTTGGCATTATTGAAAATAGCTGAATGATGATGATGATGATGATTATTAAACACCAATTCAGAGCTCTGTCCAGCAAATACTACTATACATGAGCAATGCTTGAATTTGTTTGACTCATCAGAATAAGAGTAAGACTCTGGAATGTATCCAAAACAGGATTTCTGTGCTGCAGTGCTGTGGGTTGTACCACTTCTGTTCTAGGCACCTGCTCTGCAACTCACTCCAAAATGAGTTAGACATCGAGCCTTCTTATTTGATGCGTGGACAAAATTAGATGTCTCAAAGAGGAATCAGTCCATCTCGGACAGCCAAGTTACTGAATATTTAGCATAAATATGCCCAGGACAGACTGCTCTACTTTGAGCAGATATCCTATCTTAAAGGTATGGGTTAAGCTTTAAGACGATTGCACAGCATGCAATTTTCCCCCTGTTAAAAAGTGTTCATGCTCTCCTTTCTTCCCATATAAGTAATTTTGACATAAACAGGCAGTGGTGGTACAGGCAAGCTGATTTTTGCATAGGTGGTATTTTCTCCTTTTTTCCTGGTGATTAGAGCTCTCATCTAATTGACCTAGATTCAATTATTTCACCTCCATGAGTGGAGTAATCTGTAAAGGATAGTTTAGATTCCTTAGATTTCTACCTTTCTCAAGAGTGCCCTTATTACATGGATCTATATAATTGTGTGTAACTCTCCTACGAAAGCTGTGCTGTTGTAAAGAATTAAAAATTCACCAAACCAAAATAGAATGAAAATGAGTAGGATTCTGTAGTCTAGTTTCAAATTACTTACTTTTATCCTGCTTCCTGATCCAAGAATCTGCATCCAAGAGAATAGCATCTTCCTACAGAGCTTTACAACCCGTGCCTCCTACCCTCTGTAACTAACCAATGTGAGATAGGGAAATCCACTTTCTGGAAAAGAAGTGATCAAGGTTTCCAAAACCACCTTCTAAATTCTCCTTCTTTAAATAGTTTGAGTGGATGAAACTGGCAAGGTCATATGGGCCTTTTCGTTCCAAGGATTCCAGATGGCATAGATGATGTTCTGAATGCCTTAACTGAGCCTGGCCTAACATAGCTGTCAGTACAAAAGCCACAAAGGTTACTTACTGTTCCATTACCATGCCAGTCTTGGTGGACATCAAGGTAGACTAATGGACTTTCCAGCAGGCTTCATGTGAAAGGTTCATAAGTCCAGTTTCTTCTGTAACTCCAGCCCCATAAGTAAAGGGCACAGTTGCATCTTCTTTCCGTGCAGGAGCAGGATCATTTGCTTACTGTTAAGACAAAGTCATGCTCTCTCTTGCAGAACTTAATTTCTAGCACCATTAATCCTGCTGTGCAGAAGGGAATACTGCAACATTAGCTTGATGAATAGAGCATTCTTTTCTGGGAGGTTGGATTTTCAAGTATACATATGTATTTCTGTAAGCTGGTGATGAAGACACTGTGCAATCTGTACAGCATACTGATGATAGGGGTAGAAGTGAAAGAATATCAGTATTTCAAAAAAGATGTCTGGAATTGCATTTTCTGAGTTCCAGTCATGTTGGCTTTTGTTAAGGAAATTCAGAACACACGTACAGTGCTAGGTACTAGAGGAGATGCAACATGACGGTTCTTGGATCCTACCCTATCCTGGAACAAGGTATAAACCAAGTTTCTCAGACTGTGACAGTTTAAGGCAAGGACGGAAGTCTAAACAACAGGGAATAGAGGCAACTGCTGGGGAAGTGGCAAGTGATACAAAATGTGCACTTATTTTCCTCTAGCCCATAAAGTGTTTGAAATAAGCATTATATAATGAAGTATTCTATTTAAAAAAAAAAAAAAAAAAGAAAAAAGGGGAGCTTAGTCCTGCATTTAAACCAGATTTGAACAGTAGGCAAAAAACAAGCCTTGGGCATATGCATTGAGGTTTGACAATAAAAGAGCATAATTAGGAACCATTCTTTAAGAATTAGTCATTGATAGAAGTCCAGTTGGAAAAAATAGCAGGTAAATTAAAGACTATCATACGTAATACACAAAGGAGAAAAAATCAGTACTCAAATTTCCTAACATCTGAGTGTTTAAGTTTCTTGTTATTTTGACATGTTCTTAATATAATTGGGCATGTAAGATGTACTAAATTAATTAATCTTCCTAATTATTATCTGGCAATAAAGTACAGAGTATAAGGTGGGTTTTTCTGAGCATCTTGACTGAAAAATTCAGCCCACTGCTTATCTGACAGAGATACTTTATGTTAATGTATCCCAGATTAAAAAAAAAAAAAAAAAAAGGATTTGAACTTGCAGGGATGGAAAAAATGGTCTATACTCAAATTAATGGAAATGGATCCTAATATTGTGTTCTATAATCTACTGGGTTTGGAAGCTTCTATAAAACCAACAATATTAAATTAAGACACTTACATAAACTGCAAAATTCCTATGCTTAGCAATATAAATTAATTTGAAAATATTTTCCTGGATAAAGAATTAAATTTGGTTTACTGCCTTTTGTGGAACATAATGCCATTTACCAATACTGGATGAGTAAAATGATAGAAGCAGAGAAACTCATCACATAAGGAGTATAAGCATATTCTCATAGATTGTCTCTGAATCCTTCTCCACTTCTTTTTTTCTCCCCTTTTAGTTCTAACAGATGATTCAGCTGTAAATTATGATGTAAACTTCTGTTAATGTCTTCTAAGAATTTGTCTTATTCAATCCAAGCAAACAGTTCTTAAGATGTTTCCAGGTGAACAACTTTTCCTTAGCAGTCTTGTGACAAATACTTTTAAAGAATGAAAGCCATCAAAGAAGGTGGAGATGAGTTTTTGAGACTGTACCATAGAAAAGGAGGAAAGAAAAAGGCAGTAGAATTACTTGAAAACTTAATTAAATCTTATGTTTGTAAATACAGCCTTTCTGTAGTATCAAAGCATCTTCTTTATTGATGCTTCATGGTTTTGTTCTTTCTTCCTTAAAAGCACTTCACAGTGTCTGTATATTTATAAATGTTTCAAATGCTAGTTTTGGTGAAGTACGTACAGCTTCTTTTTATTGTCTGCTTAATGTTAATACCTCCTCTATTTGCAATATTTCAAATGAAGAACTTGTTGAAGAGTAGTAAACAAAATACATTTGTTGTTTGTTCTAAATGATCTATTTTGTTGCTTTATAAAACCCTTTTTGCAAACTCAATGAATTAACAGGTAATTTGAAAAAAAAAAGATCTGAACTTAATAGAAATTGTAACTATCTATCAAAGCAAAACTAGCATTTTGAAACAGAGTTCCTAAATGCATTGTTTCCACAAGATACTAACATGAGCTGAATTCAGTATAATACAAGCTTGTAGCAGGAACTACAGTTTAGGTTTCTGCCTTCTGTATTAAAAATTTCAGTAATTCAAAGGCATTTTCTTAAACTTGAGTTGCTCATGAATTAGTTTATAATTGAAACAATGTTGTGCAGCAATTTTTCCTTAATAAATATGAAGTCTTAAAGTGCTCAATAAGAAGAAGGTACTTAGACCTATGGTATCAGTAAAATTAGCATTCGATCACCTGGGTGAGGGACAGGGCTAAAGGTGCCATTCAGAAAAGCTGTTAAACTCATGCCTACATTCAGCAAAGTCCAGATCTTACTTTCATTAGCATATTGGAAGAAAGGAATTTAAGGATCAAGTGTACTAAAGACACACCAGACAATGTATATAAAATTAACCTGCTCACAATTTCATGCATCCATCAGAATGAATTCTCTTGTAAGGTCTTTCTAGCAAGGAATATTTACTTGAATGATATAAAGCACAGTCATGCATCTAGTTTTGAATGTGTCTGGAACTGAATGAGAACTGGAATAAAATCAGTCGTCCTAGTGAGAAAGATTGCCACATGAATTTAGGGATATTTTTCCTTCCTTTCATTATCCCAGGTCAATAGCTTTCAAGTTATATAGCACTTTGTTATGTTTGACTTTCTTTTACTTTCTATTTTAAGGTATCTTAATTCTGTATCTATTACAGCATGAATTCCACTGCATACCTAAGGGAAGAACTTGACTTATGGAACACAAATTAAAAGATGATATGTCAGACATAAAAGAGGGATCAGACATATGTCACATGTCACCTTATGGAATGTGGTTTATAAATCAGGTACAGCTCATAATGTAAGGAAGGTCAATACCCTGTTTGACATTTTTTTCAGTGCCAGTTTTGATCATCTACATGTTTGTTTGAAATCTCAGTCATGAAGTGAACCATACTGAATTGATCAAGAGCGCTTCAGCATCCATCTCACACTTTCTATACTATTTCCAAGTCACAAATCACATAAGGTCTTTGAAGAGTTGCCTTAGTGTACAGCCATTTCCTAGAGCTTTCTTTTTAATATTATAATTGATTAGCTATTAAATAAAAATGTCAGAAAAGAAACATAAAATCAAATCTTTTCGCAGTACCTTTATTCACAACTGCAACTTGGTGTTTCCAAATGCATTTCCAAAGTCTGAAATTTTTCACCAGTCAAAAAGTTACATTCCAATCAGTTGTTAAATCGCAATTGTAGAATCATTTATTTCTATATTTCTTGGCTAATTCTTGAGCTTTACTTGACATTTCTGCTTCATATTTTGTTTCAAATACAGTTGCTGTCACCAGTTCTGAAATATGGGCCAAACCTACTCTTTCTTGGACTTGAATCTATATCCATCTTTTCTATCCAGCTCCTTAGGCATGTTGTACTATCACCATCAATGTACTATGACAGAATGTGAACCGCTTAGTTTTTTCTTGAGATCTCGTCCACCCTCCATCATTAGGAAAAATAATTCTTATGCTTTCCTCTTCTGAAGCTGTCATCTCAGTGTCATGCTTGAATATCTCCCCTTTTTTGCATTCACATAGGAATGTTACTTCCTGTATAGTCATATTACTTTCTTTATAAAACAAATTTGTTACTCTGATTAGTCTATTCCTGTTGTCAAAAGTGCTGGTTAGTAATCAGTTGAATTCCCACTGCAGTGTATTCACTATTTCATCCATTGCCATGCTACTTGACCTCAGAACTACACAAAATATTTGCAACCATGCTCTTATTTCTTGAAGCTTATTGATTTTTGGCAACCTCTTTATGACAGCTCTTATTGAATACACACAGCTTGCCAGCTGTTGAACAGAAATCTGTATTTCTCATCTTAATGTTGAAATATTATCTCCCTCATAATTGTTATGTAAGGCAAAGGAACATTCCCTGTAATTTGATTCAACTTTGTGTCTAGCCTTTGACAACGGATGCATTATCAAACTTATGAAAATTCAGCCATTCTTGTTTTCAACATTATTCAACTTGACCATATAAAATTAACACTATACTTTGTGACTGCTGAGACCTTTCTGAGCTTGTGTTACTTACTTCAGTGTCCGGGCAACAGACAATTTGAAGAAACCGAGCCACAGAGTGTTTCATTATGCTATTTTAATTTGTTTTGGCAAAGATGACCGATTTTCATTTTTACAGTCAGTGTAGGGCAATATTAAAATGTCATTATTTAAAAAAAAACTGAAAAACAAATAAAATAACTCTTAACATCTCATCAAAATTGGCTTGTCCATAAATTGCAGGAGTAGCGATTTGGTCTCCAGGACATAGGTTTGGCAGTCAAGGTCTAACTTCTCTTCTGGCTCTTGTTTAAACTGCATTGTGATCCTGAGAAATCCTTTGTAATATTTTCTCCATCTATAAAGTGAGGATAAACACAAGCCTTTTTGTAAAATGTTACAGGGTCTACAGATGGGAAATGGTGTGTAAAAGCTACGTAACTATTATTCAGATTACATATAACCTACCATTTGTTATTTTATACTCTACCTCACTTTTCTGCATTCAAGCTAATAGCAACATCTGCCCTGCCTATCAGTCACATTTGCAGGACAGGAGAAATCTCACAACCATTCTGCTTGTTTTCATCTAAGATGGGGGTAAAAGTTCACTGTGAAAGCAAGAGTACAAGCTGGAGAGCAGAGTGTGCTGGAAGCAAAGGAAATGTGTTCCATGATCAGCAGCCTCCTGGAGATCCCAGGAGACCCTGGCAGAGTGTAGGTCAAGGAGCCCCACTAAGATTTCACAATACAGAGTGGAAATTGCACAAATCCTTGCTGTCTGCTGACAGTAAATTACACTTTTCTTTGCTACAGGTTTACCTGTGAGGGAAAGCTGGATGAAGAGTGACTAATTCCAACTCATATTTTCACTAGTGTATTAGAGCTTCTGTAGCATGCAATTGAGCTAACTGCCTTTGTTTTTGGCCTCACAAGCAAGTGTGGGGGCAGGTTCTCTTCCTTATGATAGTTGGTAGGTAGAGCATAGGGACAAAAATAGCCATGGTATTTTGGTGACTTATATGCTACAAATCATATCACTTTTGATTTTTGGACCTTTATACAAGTATCACTAAGTTACCAAAGCATAACCATTGAGCTGTGAAATATTTATTTATTTATTTATTGACACTATTGCTTGATTGCTGAAAATCAGGCAAGTAGTTGGGCAGAATTTGTATATTACAAATACTAAGAGTACCTAGCTCGATAGAGCTGTTTTCTTAAGTTACTTATGTAGAAATATTTTTACATTCAAGAACTGTGAGTTTACTGCTACAATTCCTTAAAACATTTTCTTCGAGCAACCCCAGAAGCAGGATTAAAAGCATTGCTCTACTGTGTTTCATAGAGGTATTCAACTGAATGTCAACAAGTTGCTGTCATGTCTAGAAACTGCAGAATAGTTTCATCCCTGTTGTGTCTTTGTCCTCTGCTAGAGGAACATGTCTGCATGGGTGTGTACACATTACATTTGGGAGCAATGAGTATGTGATATTTTTTGCTGTGTGCTTTAAAAAACAACCAGATACAACTAAATATTTTGCATGTTAAATTTGAATAGATTTTTTTCCAGTCACTAAGTGTGCCAGTCTGATTTAAAGTAGTTTAGCATTTTAGATACTGATTAAACCTTTGAAGTCAGCACAGCTAATGCTTGAAAGTTAGCATAGTTTTAAATGCTTTGGTGGGTTCAGTCCCAACTTCTGTCATTCATATGTGGAATTCATATCCACTGAAACAAATAAAATTGTATGAAAATATTAAAGCATAATTTGACACTGAAGGAGTTGCATGCTTAATTTGGGGATTTGGAGCTTTAAAAATATTTGTAGCTTTAAAACCTTTGAAAAACCATGAAGTAAGTTTTGAAATATGTTTCCTATTAGTAAATACCAAAACAGCGAAGAAAAGTCCATTTGTCTTAGCCTTAAATATACCTTGGACTCTTCCTCTT
Organism: Haliaeetus leucocephalus; assembly: GCF_000737465.1. NCBI lineage: Eukaryota > Metazoa > Chordata > Aves > Accipitriformes > Accipitridae > Haliaeetus > Haliaeetus leucocephalus. The sequence goes on along the minus strand of NW_010972720.1, from coordinate 3,604,225 downwards.
GTAACCAACCTATTCTTAATGGAAGTATAAGATTCTATTAAGGCAAAAAAGTTAATGTTAATTTCTATTGCAAATTGTCTAATTTCTAGATCTGAAGAGGTAGATATATGGCTCTTCTTTTTTCTTAATCATACCTTAAGCTAGATCACCAACACTGTTTTTGTTCCTAACTGGGTTTTCTTGGGGAACGTAGAAATTGAGTTAACTGCCAAAATTGCTAAAACATTTGGGAATGTCTTGTCATCCAGATAGGGTTTATAAAGTGGTATAAAATAATGTTTCTTAATCAGAACTTACTTTCCTTGTGCTTACTGAGGTATTAAGGGCTCAATTTGACCAAAATGCCAGCTTCTCCTCATAATGACACTGCTGCATTGTGTCCTCCTGTTGTACATCATCAGTAGAATATTTCAAGATGTCTAAGTGAAAAGGGAAAGGTTGACAGTGCTTTTCACATTTTATGATAATCTAAGATTTATTTCCAGTTAACCTCTCTATATAATTGTCATGGTTTAACCCCAGCCAGCAACTAAGCACCATGCAGCCGCTCACTCACTCCCCTCCCACCCAGTGGGATGGGGAGGAAAATTGGGAAAAGAAGTAAAACTCGTGGGTTGAGATAAGAATGGTTTAATAGAACAGAACATAATGAAAGGATTGGAACGTACAAATGATGCGCAGTGCAATTGCTCACCACGCTCCGACTGACGCCCAGTTAGTCCCCGAGCGGTGATCCCCCCACCCCCACTCCCCCCAGTTTATATACTAGATGTGATGTCTCATGGTATGGAATACCCCTTTGGCCACTTTGGGTCAACTGCCCTGGCTGTGTCCTGTGCCAACTTCTTGTGCCCCTCCAGCTTTCTCGCTGGCTGGGCTTGACAAGCTGAAAAATCCTTGACTTTAGACTCAATATTACTTAGCAACAACTGAAAACATCAGTGTGTTATCAATATTCTCCTCATACTGAACTCAAAACATAGCACTGTACCAGCTACTAGGAAGACAATTAACTCTATCCCAGCTGAAAACCAGGACAATAATGTATATAATGGCTGTTACATATATATAAAAAATAGATCTTTCTTTGTGAGTCAATCAGAACTTTACTCTCCAGAAAGTAATGTTGTATCCATTCAGGATGAACCACCAGATCAGTTTCAGTATTAGCATTTAAAACGTCCACAATGTTCAAGCCAGAGCATATGGGTCATAGGAATTAATGATGATATGGTATTAAGGTAGGTATAGAAGTCTAGAAACCTGCTTCTCTCGAAAAAGGGTAAGGTTCATGTGAAAAGTGAGCTTATTTATTCTGGAAAATGTAAATAAAATAGAAAATATTTTTAAATTAGAAATAGATCCATATTTCAGATTCAGATATGAATATAGATGTCCTTAAAAATCAGGAGAGTTTGTCTAGATATGTGGGCATGATTTTTCTGAGAATCTCAGATCACCAATACTAAATACCAAATATCTTTATTTGCAGATTAGAAATATCCACAGACAAGTCATTCAGTGCAATGTATGATAATACCCTAAATTCACCCATCAAATTTCTTGCAATGAAATTTTTAGTGTTGCTTCTGGATACAAAGAGAATCTGTAGTTAGTGAGGGTTCCATAATCAGTAGTTCTTGGTAGTTTAGTAAGGACGAAACACTAAGAAAGGTTGCAAAAATGTCAGCTGTCTGGCTGAATGTAGAATTAAACTTGTTCACACCTTAAAATGACATATTAAAGAAAATGTCATTGATGGCTTACTGGATAGTAAAGTTTTTCTATTCTCTTGCCGAAGAACATTCTTTCACATGTATGACAGTCATTTATCAGAACATAAAACATGTGATGATCAGAAGTACCTTTGTAAAATCTACTTGTGCCCTTATAAAACTGATGTTTTAATCTGTTTAGAAACAAACAGAGGTACAGTTTAAAAAATTCCCTGCAGCATATCTTGAACAAACTTTACATGTTTGTTATTCCAGTCTAAGCCATGAAATACTGGACCTCCACAAAGTTTTTCAAAACAGCTGGAAATACAAAACTTTGTGTTAGAATATTTTATTTGTTTTTAATAATCAGTTATTTGGTTCTGAATCACAGTAGTGATGGTATAAGGATTGCTTCTTTAGCACGGTCCTCACACATATTGACTTTCATTAAAGGGCAATTAACATAGGGATGTGACAACTGGCAATATCATCCCTGCAAGATATGGCAGTGGGCAGACAGGAGTAGTGAGTGTTGCAGAATAGCAAGTGTTCCACTGTACAGAAATGACAAGCAAATCTCTTCCTGTTACATGAACACTGTGCCTTAATACTTGGAAGTTTTGTGACATATGCCATAAATTTCAATTTTTGCAAAAACTCTCCAGTTATTTGTATTTACTCAGTAAAAATATTCCAACATTTTGATTACAATTTTCTTTGTAGAAAAATAGCCTAATTAAATCTGTAATTTCTTTCAGAGTTAGAGCAAGTGTGAGTGATAGATTTGGCTGCCCACTTTCATTTGTTTTGAAATGACAGCAAGTTGGGTTTGCTGGCTGATGTATCAAAACCAAATGGCAAAAAAATTGCACTTATCCTGTTCACTGCAAGACTGATGGCATTTTATTTCAAGCAGCTTAATTCAGTCAGGAAAATTCCTATGAATTAGCTCTCCCTAAACTGTTTTTTTTGTTGTTGTTCACATTTATTATTGTATGTATCTATCCCTTGTATTTTAGGCAGTTTTGTTTCTTGGCTGTATTGGCAATGCCACATATGATTATTTAATTCCTTGCAGAGGCACTCTAATAACAGTTTTCTGTCTCTTTCTTTTACAGTTTATCATGCATCAGGCACAACAATATAAGTTGCTCTTTAGAATACAAACCATTGTCCTCTGTGTGGGTCAACAGACGAGATTTTTTTTGCAGGTTGCAGCAGTGTGAGAAGTTAGCCAGGATCTAGTTCAGGCTCTAATTTCTTGTTCTAGGTTAGAACAGCTTAGGGTTTGCCCTAACAAGTGTCCACTGAAGGTAGCTCTCAGAGCTATCTTTTGCCATGAGTCCTGGCACAGTGTTTCTACATTCATCTGTCCAAAATCTGCAAAAGTGGAAGTGTAAGCAGGCAAAACCAGACAAGTCAAATATTTCCAGAATGTGATTAAAGAAATCTAACATGCTAAAAACCCCTTTACAATGTCACAGCTGGTATTTTGTACTGAGGTAATGAGTCTGAATGACTGAAACATCAGATGTGCAAAAGTGCCTGAATATTAGCACAGGATTGTTTATGCAGTCTTAACTACTTTGTTATTTATTCGTGGTTTCCAACAGTTAATCACATCTTTGTGCTTTTTCATATTTTTAGAAGCTGTGTTGTGCAACAAAATATGGTATTGTGCAACAAAATTAATACTGAATAAACAAGTAGAGAGTTTAATGCAGTGTCTTAGAAATTATGGGACAAGTTAGTGTGTATATTTCTGAGCTTAGTTTGCTTTTCAGCATACCGTATTTTCTGTATGCCGACCATATATATTTGATTTTATGTGATGACAGATTATCAGAACAACATCTCTTCTCTTGCCCTTATATTTCTCAACATTTTTAGTAAATGCCAAGTTTGGGGATCTATTATTTCAGCAGACTTTTAAAAAATCACTAATAAAATAGCTATTTGTTGAGAGGAAGAAAAAGTGATTTAAAGTCAGAAGTCTGAATATTCAAAGCCAGGTAGAGCCCGATAGAAGTGGCTGAAGTAGAATATTATTAATGGAAAAAATGAATTAATGACAAAAAATACATTTTCAAAGTATTATGTTCTTCTAATGTTATGTAGATATTCCAAATCCAAAACAGATGTAACTGATGCCAAATCAATTTCTCTACATCCTTTCCTTTCAGCAACTTGGAAAGTGATGTGATTTCTGCTTCATGAAAATGAAAATTGGTCCAGAAAGCCCATTTCATATGGCTTTAACTCCTGTAGTATAATTTCTGAGCTGTTTACTGTCTCTGACTGATGATACAAGCGTTATCTGAAAGAACATTAACATGAAACGGTGTTAGTACAAAAAATCTGTTAGAAATTGTAGATTATTGATAAAGAGAACTAAGAGGAAGGTCAAAACTCTAGCAGACTGGCTGTAGAACACAAGCAGAATCTAGTCTTAATACACTTTTTACTAAATAAATTGGGATGCTTTCAAAATTATGCAATCTTGACAAATTGACATCCATACTGATCTACTATGGGCATTATTCTTTTGATCGTTTTATTTAATTCAGTGTGGGGTTTTTCACTGTTGAATTCTCAATAGAGTAACGTAGGGGAAGTGCAGGGTTTAATACTAGACATATTTATTAAAATCTGTCCTGGATAATCAAACCAACAATGGAGGCTGATTAAGAAAAAAATGAACTTTTTGTATATATCTACACACCCCGCTTCCATAACCAGTCAACATTTTTCTGTTAAAATCTTCTTATAGACAAAAGCTGCACATTTAAAGCTTTTGTGTGTGAAACTATGTGATTTCTTATATAAAAATATATATTAAAAAAATAATCTGATAATTACAGATATTCCATTGCAAAAATTATCAGTTCAAGCAAGCACAAGGAAAGGAGATAATTAGTTACCATTCCAGATGAACTTCTAAGTCACTGTCACTTTGCTCAGGTTTACATTTCTTCATATATTTTGATCAATTTGGTTGATATACTTGGATTAAAAATGCTGCCTTTTGAGTTGTAAAAACCTTATTTGTATACAGAAGAAACAGGTAAGTCTAAAATATGTAGAATTAACTAAACAGAATACCTACATGCATGTAGATCATCTGTGAATTCTGAGTGTACATTTTCCCACAAAGAAACCATTTAGAGTGCTTTCAGAGTAAAAATATCAGAACCGAATGTAGATGTGGAGATTGAACTGGAAAATGCTGCATGTATAAATGCATATTTATAGTGCATGGAATCTTTTAAGTTGAGCATGTGAATGTTTTTCATCACATGAAGTCAGGTAAATGAGCTACATTATGTGAAATAGCATGCAATTATCTCTACATACATAAGTATAAATTAACAAATGGTGATAAATCCAAAATTATTCTAGATTTTCAAGTTGACTTAGTCTTGGCAAAATAAACACCAGTATTCTTCACATTCACAATGTGTATGTTATATACTAAACATCAGATAACTCTAATTTGCAAGTTTTACTTAACTGTATTATCTATATTGCATTAGAGCATGTTCTGTGTCACACAAATAACGAAGATGAAGTTAATCTCCCCTAACATTTATATGTCCACTACTTAGCCTGTCATGTGAAGCTCTTTTCATAGTCAATGATTGTTAGTCAACAGAATCTGGAGTCATTTCACATTAAGTCAGCAACTATATTTGGTTAGGTGAATCACACCCCAAAAGTACCTGTTCCTCTCCATGGAACACAGACTAAGTTGTGACTGACTAGTGCAGATGTTGTCTGTGCTGTACATGCCTACGCTTCAGGGAGACAAACCCTGTGCAGTGAATCTGAGTTATGTGAGTGAATCAGAAGTTATGTGCAAACCGTTGACTCAGCAGAGGTTTTGCAAAACGTTTATGGATTGGAAGTCTGATACATGTCCTGTCCAAGCGATCGGAGCATTTTCAGTACCTCATACCAAGCCCACAGGACTTACTGCATGTACACAGGCTATCGCCACTGCATATGTCAGTTTGAAGAAATCCAGGATGCAAAAGGCCCATGATATGGGCTAGTCAGCTTGTCTGCAGATGCATAGAAAATGTTTTTTTCTTTGGCATTTCTTGATATGCTGCAAATGCTATACCACCTGAACTGTTGGACATCCTGGGAAGATGTCCGTGCTGCCATGTCTTTCTCAGGCAAGATTACCAAAAAGATAATTATTCCAGGGAAATCGAGAATTATGTTATCTCTCATACATTTCCTGGAAAGCATACCAAATGTATAGATTTCAATTGCCCTCCAGTTTCTAGCAGTGATTTCTCATAATGCAATACAAATATAATTGCATGCATATAACAAGAAATAGAAGGGAAGGATTGATCTTATAGAAAGTTAGTCGTAAGTCCTCAAAACTCATTTTTCACATTGGTTTTATGAACCACTGGAGCTGAAAAGCCTTGGAGACACTTTTGGAATTTCTTGGCAGAAATAATGCAGTTGGCTGGGCCTAATAAAACACAAGGCATCTCAACTAGGTATGAAATTGTTGTTATTGTTAGAAAATCACTGGCCATCTGGTTGGGCATAATGTGCAGTAACCTATAGACTATGGATGTAAAATTTAGCATTAGAAATATTTTCTTGAAAATGGAAGAGCCAAATATATGCTACATCATCAGTATTCACAACCAAAAGAGAGCGTTTGAAACTTTTAAGGTCTGAACTCTACAGCGTGAAAACTAAGTGAGGACAAACAAAATAATCTGTATAGCTGAAGAGTAAATGAGCATACAAGTGGGGTGAAACCCTCATTTAAACTCAGGTACTAAGGGACAGTACAGTAGTCCTTTCGATTTAATTTACAGCCCTTATTGGAAATGATTGTGTGCATCATCTTAGAAGCTATGCAAAGATTATGTGAGACAGAAAAGAGCCTACTTTTCTGAAAAAGAGGAAGAAGAGTACAAGAAAAAAATTTCCTGTTTTCTTTTTTGCAAACTTTACTTTTACAACTTCAAGTGCTCTTTGCAGTAAGGCAAATCCATGGAGCCGTATAAAGCACCCAGGTAGTGCAGACAAAGCAGTTCTGATTAAAATCCAGATTATCCAAATACCCTACCCATATCTTCACAATGATCACTTACAAATAATGTTTGATAAATAAATGCTTGCAATTAATCGTGCGAGTTAAAAATGTAAAGTATTTGTATGATAATCTAAATGACTCTAAAACTACACATACTCCCTTTTCTTCTAGCTGCCTTCAGTGGATTTACATGGCTATGTAATAGAAATTAACAAGAAATTGCTGTTTATTTTCAGAGACCATATGGACCTCAGCAGAAAAGGCATTGGAAATAGGTAAACTTCCATTTTTGTGTTCTGATTTAAATAGGTGAATGAAGAAAGAATAGCTGCCAGTAAACGGAAAGTTAGAAATAATCTGACTGACAAGAATTGCAGCCCTGGAAAAGCTATAAAACACATGGTTTTGCTTCAGATCATTTATAAGTTTGGACACACTAGGCAGGTCATTGACAATCTGAACACATACATCCAGGCATTCCATGTTGTTCTGGGGGGGAGCCTTTCTGACTGTGCCTCGTGTGCCAGGCAGGAACACTTTGCACTGCATGAAGGAGTCCTTTTCCCCCTGATTGCTGTATCAGGTACCTGACTGGATCAGCCAGCATCTTTAGAATCCACATGCTCTAATATCTGAGGGAAGCCAGAATATGTGTATGTCTTGGGGGAGTGCAGACAAAAAAGCATACATAGGTCTTCTTCCAGAAGTTGAGAAGTGCTTTTGTGTTCCAGAGTTCTCTTTTCTCTTGTGAAAAGCAAACTCCAAAACAAGTAGAGGATATGATTAGAATCCTCATAAAGATAAAAGGTGTTAGCTATTATTGTCATTACCTCATACTCCTCAGAGTCAGCTGTTGGGGATAAAAAACATCTGGGTCTCATATAAGAAACCTTAAGCGAATGAATCTATTTGAGCAATTTGTTAAATGAAACTGGGGCAGTGACAACAAAATAAAAGGGAATATGCTACCTCCCTGCTGTATAATACCCAGCATGTCTACAAGTAATTTGTCTTTTTTTTTTCCCTGGGAAATCAATACTACAAGAAAGAGAAATTCATAACAGCTGAAGAGCAATTTGTATGCCAGCATTCACCATATATCTTGAGATATGGTTATGTCCTGCCAGGCATCAGCATTAAATAGCTTGTAGCAGAAAATATTTTTCAGTATAGCAAAAAAGCAGAAGGGGACTATTATAGGGAGGTCTTTTATAATTTAAAAAGGAGTAAGATGTCTAAAATTTTCCTTTTGAGTATTGGTTGCAGTTGTTTTGGGCAAAGGATACATTCAGTACAATATTTAGTTTGTTGCATTTGAATGTACATGAAAATAAAGCCAAATGCTGCACAAAGCATAAATGGTGAGGAAATGGGGATTTTGGTGAGGAACCCAAATTTATCTGTCAATTTCCTACCTACCTGTACTGCTATATACTCATCCTATGTTAAATCTAAGATCTTTGAAAACTGTAATGTGGACCAGTATCAAAATCTTGCAGATCTAGTCCCCATTCATAGTAATTTATTCATTTCATGTACATACTTCACTCTAACTCTCATCAGGACAGTTGTTTAGTGTCATCAGGATGATGTTAAGAAACCCAAACACTAAATGCTACAGACTCATGAATTAACTTTATTATGTCCAGAAGTCTCCATTACATAAATAACATAAGCTGGGGGGGCGGGTAACGGTCCTGTCAGATGTTCCACTCATAATTTATGTAACTTAATCCTAAATTTCTTTATTAGTTCTGTTAAGCAAGATAATATCATACCTTATATATATTGTACCTTATGTATGTAGGCAATCATACACATGCACACACACATACATCAATGCTAAATGTGCCAGAAAAAATGCTGAAAATTAAATGAAAATCAAGGAGTAAGGAGTGCACAGTGTTTAAAAAATCATGGAACATAAGGAAGACCCAGTGTTTGTCTTTTTTCTGCATTTTTAGTTCATGGAGCACACAGATGACGTTAGGAAACACTGTTCTAGGATAAATTTCTAGGTGCAACATACTGTCGTAAAAGCATTGAGAGAAGTTTTTAGTTATCAAAGTAAGGTCTGGAGAAAGGCCTTGGTCATCTATACAGACAAAAATAGCTAGATTTGAACATCATTGTAAAAGATGACACATTTAAACCTCTACATAGATGTTTGGGTTTAGCTAGAGACCTGGGATGATGGGCATATCCAGGCTTGAATACTAGTGAAAATAATTATCTACACTGATTAAACATTTGATTTGTCATATACATAGTGAAGAGTTCATTTGGTCATGATTTCAGGAACAGTTAGAATTTTTTTTTTATACAAGTTTGGCATAACAGAGATTGGTCTCAAGTAAGAACTCTAAAACTGATCCAAAATCAAATCCCTCCCTAATACTGATAGGAATTTTTTTTGTTTGGACAAGAGGTTTAAGAGAAGATGAATGCATGCCTGCTGTACCACAATAGAATGTTGTCTTGTTCACATATAATTTGCTGTTGATTTTTAAGAAGAATTTTGCATTATTTCACAGGGGAAGTAATGTGTTTTATAAACTTCCATGGATAATATTTTGTGGAGCTTACATTACTTTACAAATTGTAGGTAGATATTTTAATAGATAACTAATTCTATTTTTTAAGTACCATAAACATAAAAGAAAACTACTTCAAGGTCTGAGCAACATAAATAAATGTTTTTTAAGCACTATGCAAAAAACCAATAGAGGTATTTCTCTGTAAGCAACTAACAAAACATTAAAAAAGCAGGAAAATAAAAGAGAACTAGAAACTAGAACTGCGTGGAAGATTCTTAATTTGGAAAATGGCAACTTGTAAAAAACCAACAATTTTTTAGTTGGTTTCAACAGTGGTTTGTGTGTTATTGAAAAGATCAGAATATGGGATTTCTGGTCAAAAAGAGAGATCCCCTAGCAAGATGGGTACAAGAATTCAGATGAGGTCTACTAAACTGTTTCAAAACAAAAACTTAAGTTGCAGGTTTTCCAAATTCTGGTTGACTGTCTGACAATCAAGCTAAAGCACTGTTAAAGAATTCTGAATTACATTTTGGACCATATTGTGCATGGTCCTGCACCATATTGTAATCCTTTGCAGTCAATAATGTACATATATCTTCAGTAGCCCCTAAGTAAAAAATTTTTGAAAGCAATGGGTAAAGTGCACTTCAGTTACCCTCTGATTATGGTGATTAAAATGTCAATTTGGTAAGCTTTCAGAGTTTCTATTTCATGAAAGTAATGTGTGAATGCTATATTACACCTGTTTCCTTTGTCATCCAGAATATAATATTTAGTAGTATGCACAACTGGAAAGGGAACCCAAGGAAAAGAAATGCTGTAAATTGAATGTTTACAGCACTTAGTGTCTCTGAGTAGACCTTAGAGAGCAGTTCAAATCAATTGTTAATATTTTTTCTTACTATGAAAGCCAAAGGAATACTAGAAATAAATTTACTGGCTTTTTTTAAAATTCATCTTAATAAAAACCAATTTGAAATTTGACATTAAGAGTAATATCTTCTACTATCGCACCGTTATCTAGATGGAGTCTAAAAATTGCCTCCTTTGCCCACACCCCTAATGTAACACATGGCTAACTTTTAAACAAAGGTCCCATTACAAGTGTTTGTTGTGAAATGCATACTATTGAAATTATTCAGTTGAGAAAATACTTGGTATTGTATGTTTCCCTAATACCATTTTTGGGAAAAGTAGAAGAGTGAAGTAAAAAAAGTGCTGGATTCTGTAATTTATAAAAGTTACCTTGTGCATCTCTGCTCCCCATTTCTCTATTCTGAGTGCCTAGCAATGCAGTGAGTTTATCTTCACAGCACCAAGTGAAGGGGTAGCATGTTGTTTGTATATGCTTTACAGGTGGAAATCAAAAGCCTGGCATTATTTGCCTTCTCAAAACATGAAGCCTAGGCTCGTGCACGTTCCAAACATCTCTATTAACAGAAGGACATAATCTCTCTACCACTTCTCTCTTCCTCTTTCTTTTCCCCCACTTTCTTCAGGTCCCATTCTTACTCTGTAGAACAGAGCGAAGGAACATTCGCCTTCACCAAAAATCCTGCATCAGAGTGTTAGAGTGATACTGAGTTACAGAATCCCCTCTGCATGTCTGTAAGTCTTTTTAACACACGATAGCAAACAGAATCCAGAGAGGACAGTCTTGTGGCAAAAGTGATTCAGGAAATCTAGGCTCTGATTATTTGTTTTCTCCTGTAGCAAGTAAATGACATTGCACTTCAGTTCTTCCCTTGAAAGACACAGATAATGTATCTTTTCTCTTATGCTTTGTTTTTGTCTATTCTCTCATTGTATATTCTAGAAACAAACCTGTCTTTTTGTGTGTGGTTTCACAGTGCCTAAAATCAAAACTTGCATTGGCTGTAGCCTCTAACAGAGGTGACTTACAGCTTCTCAGGAGTGTCTCCTGAAGGTAAGCAGGCTGAGTCAGTGAGGGGCTGATACTTCTCTCATGAGGAAGTAAAAAAAGATGGAGCAGAGTACACTGAATTAGGTTTCCTGTTGCCCCTAAAAATGGTACCAAAGTTTACTATTATTGGGAGTTAGCCGCCTTCTCAACAATAGCCACAGCACCCAGTTCATTTGGTCCCTTAATATCAACTACAAGCCAAGAGTTCGGCACTGACAACAGGCTGCTCATGAAAAGCAGGAAGTTTTTCTATTTATTAGACATGAAAGTAATAACTAACAATGATAATATTAGAAGAAAACCAATCTATGTATGAAAGTTCTTTGGCCTTTTAGTAAATTTTGAATTTCTTATGTCCATTTTTTTCAAGGGTTCTTGATCATAGTAGTTTCATTTTGGGAACTAAAATAAAATTATGGTAGAATAGTCTATACAGAAGACTGGATAAATGTATGTGAGTATGCTTGTGCGTGAACAAAAATGTAAGATGCTGTACATACAGTCACAAGTTTCACTTGGCATAAAAGACACTTCAAAGGCTTGTTGAAGTAGTCAGAATTACTTCATTTGGCTGGTGTTTTAGTCAAGCTGAGTGTAACTTAGAGGACCAAACATTACTCTGTTTTACTAGAAGTAACACCATTTAAATGCAGGAAGCAATTTCAGCAGAGTGAAAAATCTCACTGTCATTCTAGGGGGAAAGAAGGAGCAGAGATCTGGGGAACAATGTCCCAGCACTACGCTGCTCAAGTAACAGCACAGAATATTTTGTAGTATGTACATATATAGGAATATTTGCAGGTCTATATACAGATACGTACACACTTCCTTTCCTCAAGCAGCAGGAGAAGAGTTATAAGTTCTTCCTGCTGCCTTTTTTTCCCCACTTGCTGCATTGACATCAATGCAGAGAGAATTAACAAAATGTTCTACTGGTGTTTTTGATGAGAAATGTTGTAGGGCTGCCAAGTCCATAGTTATTTCTGCCTTGAAGGCTAGATGAGAAAGATTGTCAAGGAAACAAATAATAATGAGTTACAATAGAAAATGTTGCCTTTAGAAAATTAGGGAGATAGGAGCCAAAGATCTACCAGACTAATCTGTAATTGCTGTGGCTTTCACAATAGAACAAAACACTGCATGGATACCCTAGGTTTTCATGTAGAAAGTTTATTTGTAAATGCTTTAACGAGTTTTCAAGGAACATTAAGAAGATAGGTGGCAAAGACAGTTTTGACATCATGGAGAAAGGAGTACAGTCATTTTCTGAAATGTGTTCCAACTAACTGTTTGGGTCAATTCTACACACATTAAAGATTTTTTAAAGCAATAATGTCATGTGAAGAACCTTTTTTTTTTTTTTAGTCCAAACTGGAATACTGGAATGTGATGTGATCTTATGGAAATGCAGTGAAGGCCATATGAATTAATTCAGTGGGAAAGGAACATATCTTTTATGTACTTACTGATGGATATTTTCCAGAAGTCCATTAGTTTCCCAGAGGCCACTGTTTAATTACATCAAGCTTTATGATGTGATTATATCATACATCGATTCAAGTGTTTTAACAAAACAAACAATTTAACGCTGATGTAAAGGGAACTTGGAAATATTTACCTCTTTCCTTTACCTGAAAAGTTCCTGCCTAGTAGCATGAGCTTATTTGGTAAAGCAGTTCTAGACGAGGATTTTTTGTTTGTTTGTTTAAATACTTATTGCAAGAGCTGTTGGTGGGCTATTAAACTAAAATAACATTTCCATTGCACTGGGTCAAAATGGAACCTGTGTCTTACAGCTGGTGGCTAACATACTGTCAGCAGCATGCAAGGGAAATTCAGCTGCTATAAAAGATAAGAATAAAAGCTTCATTTCCCCAAAGAATTGGTGTTTTAAAAATGAAAGTACTATCACTTTTCTGCTCCTATTCATTTTGATTCTTAGTATAGATTTTATACTACCCCCCCTAAAATATTACCATTGGAAGGAAAGGATTAAAATGGAGCCTGGCCTAGAAGGATGTCTTCTGACTGAAACTTACTTCTCTTTTTGTAATCCATCTTTGAAAAATAACTAAATAGGGCCTTGTTAGTACATATCAGATTTAGTTTGCAAAAGTAAAGAACACAGGTTCAACACAGGGAATAAAAATGGCTGGGAAGGCAATATATACAAATTAGGAGGAAAATTATTACTGAGGTACAGAGAAATATCTGCATTGGATTTCTAGTCCTTAATTCAGTGATGTTTTCACATTTTCTAGAATCTAATAAATCTGTTTTAGAAGGAATCGATATACATAATCACAAATGAGGTCCACATAACTGGACAGGGTTTTTATACAGGCCCTGCAATCCAAGGGAAAGCCCGGCAATTTTCAGAAATTGACATTTTCATATCAACCGTGCAGGCTAAGTGTGCTGAATCAGCCACAGAAGCCTACATTTTGTTGTCATCCCAAAGATTTAGGAAAGATAATGTAGCAATTGCCGGATAGTACATATATCCATGCATTCAGCCAACCCTTTTAGAGCTGCTGAACCAGCAGGCCTTATAGATTTTGTTGCCAGTAAAGTGATACAATGTCAATAACTTCAGGGCTGTAATTTGTCTACTGCCTAACTGTATGAACTGATAGTCTGAAAGCCCCAAGATTTGGAAAGCTCACAGACTAGCATCTCATCTGTATGATTTTGGTCATATGGGATTTCATTTAAATAAACATTCTATGGGAAAACCTTTGGCCTTTTGCTTTTCCACTGTGGGACAGTGGGTCCTGATTTAGTGCAAAGAGAAAGCAGATTCTGGAGTACCAGAAAACTTCGTGTCACTTTATTCATTTTTTCCCATCGCTGCAGTGGAGATGGGATTAGGCTTGGTACTGCGAGGCACATAACAGTCTGTCGCTGTCTGATTATTGCCTCCTCTTTTTGCTCCTCCCCCATCACATTGTGGCATATTTAGGAAAAGAATATAATAAAGAAACCACCAGAAACTGAGACTAGAAGGGGAGCGTGATCCCTCTAAGAACTGTTATATGGAATAGTGGTTGTCCAAGTAGCCATCACTTGGTCAAAGAAACAAAAATGTCCTGGCATCCAGCTGGAGTATCATGCTAAACTAGGTCTCATCTGTATTTGGTTTTGTTTATGATGACACAGCTTTATTCCCTTGTTTTATCCTGGATAACCATGGCTTTTCAATTTTTCTTTCACTTGAAAGCTGGAGTTGAGAGCCTTATGAAGTTGATGTGGTTGTGTAAAGATACTGACTTTTCTCTGCTCACACGCTACCAGCCAAAAAGCTGCTTTACTTTTCTTTTTTAAAATAATTAATCTAGCTTAAAAATGGATTAGTGTTGACATCTCTTCTTAACAATATGGATAGAAACTCAGAATGAACAGCTGTTTGGACAATCTTGGATGAAAGCCTTTCCCTAGGCAAGTGCAGTAGTGTACAGGCACATGCAAGGGCACATTGTTGCCATTACTGATGCCCATCTGTTAGACTGGCACGGTGCCCACTCAGAAACTGAGTCTGAAGCAAGGTCTTTGTGGTATAGGCTCTGCCTCCTCTATGACAGTACTGCCACCTGGGTGCCAAATGACTTTTCACAATAGCTTCTATTTTTAGGTAAAAAGCAAACTAATAATGTTTTTAAAAGGAGGGAAAAATGAATGTAATCCAATGAAAAATTTGCTTTACTTTCAAACAGTTTTGGTGTAATGGCTTTATATATGTGTGTATATATATATATACACAAACATATTTATATGTAAAATCACACTGTTTCCACTTGTCACAGGTGACTACAGTTACTTTTTTTCATGAAGACTGAGAATTTGTCATTAACCAGGATAGTGATCTATAGATTTCACATAAGTATAGGGGAAGGGATAGTTCAGAGTAGTTAGCATTTATATCTGGGACAAGGTTACTTACAGAAAAGAGGTCACATTTAAGTACCTGAAGAGACTGATTCTTTCTACCCCAGGGGATTCTTTGAAAAACACAGGTAACCAAATACGAGGTACTGGATTTCAAACACTTCTGAAATGTCCATCCCTTACCTAATGTTTCTGATGGAGTCAATGTCACCAAAAGCCTAGCAGTAACCTTTTATAGGCAGTGAATGGAATTCAGAGTAACTCCTACTGCAACGCATAATCCCTCTCCAAGACATTAACAAGACCTTAACTGTTGTATGCAGAATTATAGCTGCAGTGTTTCATGTGCTGCCAAAATTCAGCTTATATTTTACACAGAGTATTCTGTTTAATTATGTTTTCTTCAATAGAACTACTTATTGTTTTATTTTATCGTGGTCTGGTAAATGAGGTACTAAGTTTTATGCCGTGTCCAATTGTATTATGTAAAATTATGGGTCAGTTTAAATTTTTTTACTGATATGACCTTAAGTATGAAAGTGATTGTGTGTTTGAAACACTGGGCTATTGCCAATCTGCCCTGAAAACCTCACTGGATGAGATTAATAAGAAATAACTTCAGAATATTCTAGCTCTTCCTATTTAATGGAATCTAAGTATTTTGCCTTTTAATGCATCTAGGTTTATTATTATTAAAGGAATTATATTTAGTCATTCAGAAGAATACAATACAACAATAACAGAGGTAAAAATGCATTTTCAGTTTTGAAACAGAAATATTACCAAAAAGTTCACCAGGGGGCAATCTTACACAAACTCTTCCAAGTTCTTTTTAGGGTGTAAGCAAATACTGCATTTTAGAAAGATGTGTAAGCTTTAGCCTTCAGTTATGTAAGACTCTGCAATAATAGCAGTTCTCTCTGAAGAGGGAACTTGATGAGTGTAAGAAATATTTGCCATCTCCTTGACTGCTGATTAAAATTCATCATTGAGGCAGACTTGGCTACTGATAAGTAGACACTGTTTTCTGAACTGTGTGAATGGGAAACATATATCATGCCCTACAGGCTACTCAGGTTACACAGTGTAGTTTTACCACTCCCAACCGACTGCCTAACTGGGCTAACGGAGCAATTGCTATGAAGTGGAAGCCCTTATTATGGGGATAGTTTTACTGTATGAAGAGCTTTCCAGAGCCCAAAGAAACAATTCCGTCATTGGTTTAGTTCTCTGTATTACTAAATAGAGCTACCTCACAAAATAAAGGCAAAGTTGGAATACACTCTGTTGGCTTTTTGCCAAAAGCTAATAGCAACAATATCTCTGAATATGCAGGAAAAAAAAAAAAAAGTTTAGTTAGTGTTTCAATAGGGAAAGATGGTTCAAGTAAGTTCAAGTAGGAAGGACAGGCCCCAGAATTGGTAAAAAAGCTTACCATCCATCCCTACTCTGTGACCTACAGTTGTCATTTATCGGATCTGTGCAGTGACATTCATGATGATACGAAGAATAATCCTTAGGTTTTTTCATTGAATTGATGGAAAATTTATTTAGAACTCTCATGCATCCTTAATTTTATGAAGCAGAAGAAACATTTCATGTCTGGCTTCATTTAAAATATTTAAACTGCATCTTGTATTTTAAAGTGGCTACTGCTTTAGCTTTTACTTATGAGGTAATGACATTCAGGATACCATACTAGACTTAAAAAAATGGATTCCAAATCCAATAGGGTTGGGGTATTTTAGGTTATTTTCAGCCCATTTTAAAGGGGCTAATGATTATATTTAGTCAGTTGCATTTCCAGAAATTAAATCCTTTTTTTTGTTATTCAAAAGTCATGGAGCACTTGGCACGTGGAAGTTAATATCCATTAGCATGTGGCCATCATCTAAACCCATGCGAACATACTTATGAAAATAGTAGTGCAGAAAAGTGCTCTAATTTAACATGGTCCTGGGAAATATAGGCAGACTTATATATGGAATTAAACTGGCTTCTGAATTAACTGATTCTATTTCAACACCAAATCATATGGAAGGATAGAATATTATGGGTGTGGGCTAATTTGCATATTAATGTGAATCTTATCCATTTACTGTATTGCTGTAGCTGACTTCAGTAATATAAGCAATGTAATCTATGCACAAGGCAGATGGAGACAGTTTGGGTCCAGATGTAGCCTGATGACCTAATACCTGTTTTTATATACCTGTTTATCAGGCATATAAAAAGTCCAGACTTCTTTCATTTGCCTCTAAAGGCACTTAATTTCTGTGAATTTGCAGCAGAAGTAATTTATGTGTTTTGAACAGCAATTTGCTGACTGCAAGGATAAATGCTCATCTTTAACCTGTGGTAAGCCTACTTACAGGCTGAGTCAAATAATCCAAAATTAAATAATGTATTAGTTAAATAAATAAAAAAAATATTTAACTTACAAAACATAACATTTATTACCTACTCTTACAGACTTCCAACTTCTGGAATTATACAGCACCATTTGAATCACTTTCCCAGCCACATATGTTTCTCAAACCATGGCGACAGAAATGAGGCTGAATAGGACAGTACCACAGTTACTTTTGGCAAAATAAAAAGCAAACCCTGGAAGAATTCCAAACTCAAAGAATATTAGCCCTGCAAATAGATGTGGGAAACCCAACTTTTTGCACTCTCCAGACATGCCCAGATAGACAGTTTATGAAATATTGCTTTGTTTGATGCATGCAACTTTAGATGTCCTGAAATAGTATGACAGGAATTCTTTATTTACCAATCTGCTGGCCACTATTTCATATGAGTGCTTTAAATGGTTATTTCCCAGCGAGGTGCATTGGACATAAATGTTGCAAAAGTTAATAATAATAGTTTCAAAATACCCAAAGAAATTGCCCTGTTTTTGACAAATAACTCATGAAATCCACACTGATATTTCTGCTACACTTCTTTGCAGCCACGACGACCACCTTCACTTGTTTAAAAATTTTATCACATCTCTTTACTGGGAGTGGCAGAAGGAATCTCAGGTTTACACAGAAGAAATTGAGGATCTTCAGATTTGTAATTTGATGTCAGGAGCAGACTAACTCCTGAATTATCATTGATACCCCTAGCACTGATAATTTTAAATAACCATGTGCTGCCACTACATTTTCACCATCTACTACTAACTTTTTGTGTGACTTTCACAGCAAAACAGCTTATTGCATTGTTTTCATGCTTCTACAACATGCTTTCCTTGCAATGATGTGGAAGTTTCAGCTTATTCAGTTTGCAGTGCAATACTAAGGCCTATTGCCTTAGATTATTCTTGTCATTTTCTTTCCACAAGTTTATTTTTTGTATCCCTATGTACACATACACACATGCCCCACTCAGTATCACCTATCTGGAATTAACTTTTACATAAATCTGGCTTGGAATCTGGCTGTTTTAGAGACTATCTCTATTTCTCTAGCAGCTGGAATTAATGAAGATATTACGTCTACTGAAAAAATGAGACTTTCGGAAAGTAGAAACAGGGCATTCTCAGTGCCTGTAATTTATATTCAATCTACATATGATATGTGGATGTTCTCTTAAATTGTTTATACACACATAAAAAGATCTGTTTGGGAAACGACATCTGCCTTTGTCAAATAATGATCTTGGAAAACTCATAGAAAAGGAAAATAAATAAACTCCCATTTTCAGTGACGGGACTTCAATGGCTTTTATATAACAAGTAGTTAATCTGGGGATATATTTTTGGCCATACTGAAAACTGAAGCCAAAGAATTGTCCAGAAGTCACACAGGTTTTCGATGAAATCCATCAATATTTTAATAGAAATCAAAGTAAACATAAGAAATAAATCTCAGTCAAATAAGTTGTTGAAATGTCCTTTTTGCTTTTCCCGGGATGAACGTTGAAATAATTGTAGCTTTAAAAGTTTATACAAAAATGTAAAATAACAAAATGTAGAAAGTTACAATCCAGAAATATCAGAATGTTCTACAGTATCTACTGTCTTATTTTATCTTAAATTCAACTTTTTTACAATATAAAGAAGTAAAATGGAAAGGAATACATAAAGATGAAATATATAACAATTATAAGCTTAGTCAAAAGATGAAAGCTATAAGTGTAGGGGAAAATGTAATAGGAAATACTGTTAAACATAGCGGAAAAGGCACTCTGTCTTTTCCTTTATTCATTTTTGAAGCCTGCAGGTGGTGTAAGTACCTTAAGAATGTTTCAGAATTCCAAAATAATGGTTATTTTTCGTCTTTTCTGCTAATATTTTATACAGCTATATTGTATGTTTGGTAAGATTGTATTTTTTAATCTGGTGGAAATCTGGTTTTTCTTCTGGATAAATGAGTGATGAGTTCACTTAGGATTGTTCAATGAGTCCCATGACAATGCAAATTCTCAGGCTGTATCATCTACAAATAAATAAAATAAATTTTGTTTATTTATTTATAGGTCATTTGGGGGGAAAAAAGTGGATGGGATACTAGAATATAACAATGGAAAAAATACTTTCAGAATATGAGAAAAAAGATCACCCATACCACCTCTTTGTTTTGGATATTTGAAAAGAATACATATGCTTGAGCTAACATATGTAGCTATAGCAACTTAGGGTTTTTCAGTACAAAAAATACAGCAGCCAAATTATCTTTGCTTGTCAAATATTTTATCAAGAAAACAATATGTTTAAAGATAATGATATGTTTTTGGTTTGAAAGTTCTTATACATGTTGATGATTTTCTTGCGTGTTATCTACAGCCAAGTAGGACTCTTGCATCACAGCAGATGAGTATCTGAACTAAACTGGGTTAGATACTTTCAGCACTATGTTTGCAACTTTCTGGTGAAATTATCACCTGTAGTCACAACAGTAGATTCAATTACAGGAGTGATTTTTTGTGAGGTTTCCTAAACACGTGTAACCATTTGCTCTCCCTAAAATCATATTTGTATGGGCTGCAGGCAGAGTGGGGGGATGCCCTAGGGGAGGTCAGACAGGAACAGTATGGGCTGGTAGTTCCCTCACGGTCCTGAGCCTTTTTCAAATAATGACTTTGTACCTTTGCTTGATGGGCATCCCAGTCTACATGGTAATAATTCATGCTTACCACTTGCTTTTTGGTGAAGGAACTGCTCCTTGATCTACCAATATCAATTGTAATAGTCACATACATTTTTCTAATAATTTTCAATAAGTGACCTTATGAGTACTAAACTTCAAACTTTCGCCTTTGGGCTGATACAAAGTGAAGCTCAGTAGAAACTGCATCACTGTCTTTAAACTGAAAATAGATATTATTGTATTAGCACTAAGTGCCCAAATTTTGGGCTGCTTCATATTGAGAGTGTTGAATAAAAGACTACATTTTCTTTCTTTAAAAAAAGTAGCAAAGGCAATGACTGCAATAAAAAGTTATTCCTAAAAGTCTTCTTACTTTTATCACACCTACTTAGGAAAGGGCTGCCTTCTCATAAAATGTTTTTTTCACTCTAAAGTCTTCAGTGTAAGAAACACCAAAAAAGTTTGTAAGAAAGTTTGTACTGAGATACTTTCTTAGAAACTGTATTTTCCCTCTGAAAATAAAATCAGACTGAATTCTTAAGTACCAGTATCAGCAAAGTTATCAAGGTATGTGTATATGTCAAAATGCAGTGCTGTGAAGAGATATGGAGCATCTCTGTGAAGCAGTTTGAAAGGAAGAATCAGCTACTGCCCACTGAATCTGCCAAATACATATGTGAGGCATTTGTTAGATTTAACAAGCCTTTTCCCCATGAATTACATTTTCAAATGACACAGTATACATGCAACATTTGTCCAGAGCTTTGTAGTATTAAATACAAGGATTACTATGATTTATTTATATTGAAAAGCCAAAGAATCACTGCTGTTTGTATAATGAATCAATTAGTGTCATAAACATCACTCTACATCTGAGATTAGATTGCTGCAATACCCTTGATGCTGTTATGTTATTATTAGCACCCATTTGTGAAATAGAAATAATTTGCTTCAAAGACCATAGAAGTCCTTTTCTGAGTCTGACTGAAGTACAGCACCTTTTACAATTATTCCCCATATGGTACTAAGATCCACTTAAAATATACTTTATTATTATGGAAGCTTTAGTTCTTCTTGCCTACCATAAGTGGAAAATAAGCTTAGCATCTTATGTTGTTTAAAGGGGAAAATATTACATTTAGTTTAAGAGAAGCATAAACTTGCTATGAAAAGTGACTTACTGGAGCAGTTATATGAGTATGAATTGTATTTGCACATTCCGTAGTGCAAGGAAAAACTAACATAAAATATCAAGTCAGGATAATTACTGAAAGTTTTGCTGTTTTTTTCAGGGTAGGCAGGGTTTCAATCCTGAATCTAAGAAGGTCAGATGCGTCACTACATTTTAACTTTATGAGAATATTTATTTATTTATTTATTTATTTATTTTTCTGAAAAAGCTGCGTTTGGAGGGAGTACTTTGGTGAGCTAGAAGACAGGAAAAGCTCTGGTAACTGGAAAGGCGTAACTCTTTGGAATTGCTGCTGCTTGTTCTTATTTTATTTAGGGCATTTTCTCAAGAGAGCTGTATGTTTTACCTGAGAAATGCTTGAGGCATAGTTTGAAGTAAACACATCAGTACCTATGAATCTGCACAGAAAGCTTTTTTGCTACTGGAACTCAAAAATTCACAAGCACTTTGTGTAAAGAGGGGTTCCAGTTCTTTTTTGAAAGCTGAATGTGAAATACATTTGGTTCCAAATTTATGCTTTGAAAATATTTTTTAAAAAGCAAAAATCCACTGGCAGTTTTCATCTCTTTTTGTAATATTCGCAGCCCATTACTTTTTTGCTAACTGATAATGCTGCTAAGTAAAGATAAAATACATGGCATTATCTTTCATTCTGCCTGCTAAATGCTAGCAATTCAATAACAGCTATAATAGCTCCATGGAGTGTAAAACCATAACCTAGCACATTAGTGTGATGTTACAAAAAATAGACAGTTTTGTGATAATCAGGAGACATCTGTGAATAAGAAATTATGCACGATCTCTCAAACAAAACCAAAGCAAAGCATCCTTTATAACTAGAGTGGATTGTTTTTCAAAGAAGCTGTGATGGCGATAGATTGTAAATTGCTCTGCAGATTAAAGAGTCTAGCTAAATGTATGTAAGTAGCTAAATAAAAATTTAAATATAAAAAGAGAGATTTGCAAGTATTATATGATACCTTGCATGCAGGAACCTCTCAACTCTTCTGTTTATTTTATTAAATTATAAGTATACTATAGACTTTTTTATCAATAGTCTACATTACATATGCTCAGAGGTATATTTTGTGTATCAAAGGTTCCTACATCTACTTTGCACTGCCAAATAAGTGTCATTTGCATGCAGATTTGTGGGGTAAGTTAAAATTTATCTGCAGTGCCATTATGTAAAAAATTATATATTTCATTTTCATTGTGGTTCAAAGAACTGTTGATAGTTACTTAGACTGAGAGGACAATATTTCATAAACTTTAAATTAATAATTATTATTATTTTTATACTGTACCTTTTGGGTCCTTTTTCATTGTGGCAATTACAAGCTTCATCTAAGCTTCCCCGTGGAAGTCATTAATTCATTCCTTCATTTGGACTGCTTAGTTTCCTCAATATCATTAATGAGATATATATGTAAAAAACTTTTTGAAACAGTAAATAATTTAAATTGACACTTTAGTACTATGAATAGAGTTCTAATCAAAAAAAGGTAGTGGAAGTAATTTTAAAAATATAAATGCACTTTATTTATTTATTTCCAAATAGACTATTCTATGTTGGAAAAGGTAATTTTGTTTTTTTCTTTTTTTCTGAGAAGTACTTTCTTTTCTGTTTTGGCATAACAACTGTATTCTCTTAATAAACGATTAAGAAAAATTGTTAGAATACCTAAAAATGAAACATAATTTGCCAGATTCCAATTATCTAATAGAGATTCTTGTCTTAGACATCAGAATTTTACTAAGGCATTAGTATTATTGAGTGGTGGTATCTACCAGATATCAGCTCACTACAGAGAAGTTATCATACCTAAGTTGGGCAATTGGTGGAAGATGTCTGACTGTGACTCAGAAAGGTTTTTTTCTGGATGTATGAAACATATTTACTTTGACACTAAATTAAAGGATTTTATTTTGTGTTTTATGACAAACATCAAGAATATTTTTATGAAACTATTTTCCTTTCTAGATTTTAAATGAACTGGATATACATTCTTTACTGAGTTTTTACAGCAAACAACTTATATTAAAGCAATTGTAATAGATGGAAGAGAATGATTTTCCCTTGCAGAAATAATGAGCTTGTCTACCTTGTTCACTTTACTGTTCTAAAAGTGTCTTTCCTTACTGTTTTAACTGTAAGGAAAGAAAATGGATTTTCTCCAACAGTTCAATTAGTTATTTTTCTCTCTAGCTGAGCATTAACCTGATGCCAAGATTTTCATTATTAAAATGCACTTTATTTACTATTATACAATAGTGCAATAGTTTACAATTTCTTTCTTAATATCAGTGCACTAGATATCATATCATATCATATCATATCATATCATATCATATCATATCATATCATATCATATCATATCTTAAACTTCTCAGGATGAAGTCTCACAGTCTCCAAACTCCCCTGGGTTCATTTGCCAAACTCCATTTCTTATTTTAGCAGGGCTTTCTCTCAGTTCAAGACAGGAAACATAGGGAAAGATGATCAATGTTTTCCAAATGGAAATGAATAAAAAAATCTGTTAATGTTTTAAACTTGAAGCTCCAAGCATGTATTAAATAACATATTATTAGAACAAAACTACTTTTTATTTAATTGATAGATACTGCTGCAATATCTATTTTATCAGTTATCAAAATAATAATATGATGAATTTTTATCATCTGAATTTATAAGAGACTTCTTGGACTGTTTATTCTCTGAATAAAGATTATGGAAGCTTCTATACTTCTGTAGCAAAGGGTTTTTTTTTATATTTTTAGCTGTTCTAATTCTTTTGGCATTAAGTGGATATAATTAGATGATAAAGTAATATAAGTGTTTAATAACACTACCGACATTTTCTTACTGCATTGAGATATCCAGATACAACTTGTTTTATCTTCTAAATAATGGTAGAATTGTAATTTTAATTTTAAAACATTAGTGTTATTTAGCTTAGATAAGAGAAAAGACTGCATATAACAAAAGTAGTTCCTATTTTTCTTGGCTCTTTTGACTTTTTCCTTTATTTCTTGGTTGAGTGCCTGTTTCTTCAAAATTAAATTTTTTTTCTGTTCCGAAAATAAACTGAAGTATTTCTTTTTGATCAGAGAAACACAGTTCTACATATCTTAATTTATTAAATTGAAGTGAAATTTATTATTTCCACCCAGATTTTTTGTTTACCCAAACTACTGAATGAGCTGTGGGAATTGTTGTTCTGTCTGTACCTGTTCCTAACAATTTTCTCTGGGTATCGAGCTTTGTGATGGATTGCTTGCTCCAGCTACACCAGATAAATTGACATAGTCTGTTTTTCAAAAATAAAGCAGCTTTAGCGGGGCACAGGATATTACAGCCACTCAAAACAATGCAACTGAGTCATCATACTTTGCTGAATTGGTCAAAAAGAAGCTTTTCATTTCCAAATAATTCTTTTTGACAGTTCCACAATTCAACTCTAAAATTTCTCTCATGCTTCCGCAGGCAAAACTTTGTTTATTTATTCATTTATTTTACCCTAAAGAGGAAACATTTCAAAATAATACTATTTGGTTATTCGGATCTGACAAGTTTGTTATTTACAATTTGTCAGAGCAAAACCTTAGTGAACGTGCACACACAAAACTGGCTTCACACTTTAAAAAAAGCATCAGCATACTTTGACAACTATGTCATTGATCTCCTAAAGCTTTTAACTGAAAGTAATCTCACATATATTAATCTCTGTATCCGTTTCTAATGTTTCCTGTATGACATGTTCACTACTATCAAGATTCTGATCCAGAAAAATAAGTAAATGTTTAATGTAGGCTCATGAGAAATATTGAACTTAATAGAAGTCTAATTGAACATTTCACTGAAAAATATATCTTGTCTTAACTGAGAAATTTTGACATATTTTTAGCAGAAAGAAGCATGAAACAATTAAATGATGATAATTTAAAATAAAAGAGTAGATAATATTCTGCAGTGCCTTACAGACCTATTTGCATTTTTACAGAGAACCTGTAATGTAATCAGAACAGCCATGGCTTTGCATTCAGTTTAGACAGGGGAAAGTGATTACAAATATGCAAGGTGGGAGAGAATCTGACCCACTATTATTGGACTGGGTAAATATAGGTCTAAACCACTCTATGCTTATAATCTCCTTAAAAAATCACATAGAATATATTCACTATAAGCCTATTTAGAAATTGAAACACATCTCTTGACTTACAAATAGAATTTATACAAACCACTATATGCAGTAACATTGCTAACTTGGAAAAAAGAACATATTTCATTTAAGTTTATTTTCCAAAATTTTTCATGGATGCCCTGCAAAGGACAGAAATGTTATTGGTGCTGAATTGTATTACTAAATCTTTAAAGAGATGTCAAAGCCAGAGCAACAGTTAACTGTTTGTCTCTGACCTTGGCACAAGGCAGGAATTAAAGTGCATATTTATCACAACATGTAAAAAGTATGCATTGAAGTTTGAAAGCTGGTAGAAGAAAAGTTTTCTGCCAAAAAAACAATGATAGATATAGCAGCACATGGCAGAGATCCCAAGGTTGAGGCACCAGATGCGAGTTATATAATTTGCAAGGAAAGATGTTTAATGTGACCACTGCACAGTCGGTGCAAAGTAATACTTGAACAAATCAATTGTTTTTTACATAGGATACTATGAAGTGATAGCATTAAGTGTGTATGCTTTGTTGAAAAACATTTATTCCACTCTGTGATGGTCTGAAATGAATACATTTGATACAAAGGACTCTGTACTCCTGGGAATAATACCATACATATCTTCAAGACACAGAGCTGATTTTTCTATAACTTGCATAATGCTTGTCTCAACTGTAGGGAAACATACTTTCAGTTAGCCAAGAACCAAGTGTTACTAGAATTGTGAGATAAACTATAACAGGAGAAAACTTCTGCCAAGCAGCCCATTCCCTGTAATCCTAGTCTTAGAAGGAGCCAAGAAATAAACAATGTTTAAGAAGTAGAAAACCAGTTTATTAAGTATGAAATCAATATTCTGTGAAAAATGAAGAAAAAAACCAGTCAATTATTTGACTGAATTCACTTCGCTGACTTAGGTACTTCTGTCTTTTACTTTTGTTATTCACGCTCCTCTGTTGCTACGTTGTATTTTAGGCCTTTGAACCGCATGAAAGGAGGCAAATTATTTCACTGGCTGTCTTTTAAAGAAACTAGGTAAAAAATTATTAGTCTGCTGCCGAGAAAGAACTTGGTTCCCCACAACAATCTAGTGAAAGCCTCACTATCAGGCTCTATAATGGAAGCCTACAGAGTATTTAAATTACAATATTAAAACATTTTAGTCACTATGCAGGGGAGGAATGCACTTATGTATAACACCAGAAGTACAATCGTTATCATGCAGAGAACCTTTTAATGGTTTTATTATTGGTATTTCTTTGCTTTCTATAGAATACAGAATTTTGAAATTAAACTGAACAATGTTTTCAAAACAGAAACTGCATCTCAAAGGCCTTTTGGTAGTTGGGGTGCACAAATGTATTTTAGAAATGGCAGTAGGATTCTACTGCCCAATATACAAAGGGACAAACTGAGTTTAGGAGGCTACTTCTAATTTTTTTCTAACTCCATATTCCTTCACTGTATGGTTTTGACTGTATATGTGAGCCATTTCTTGGGAGTTAGAAGGAAAGTGTTTATCTTTCAGTGATGCAGGAATTCAGTGAAGCTTGGCTTCAGAATTCATGAGCGAGAGGGAACAATGTACTGAATGCTGATGCTCATCAGGGAGTCCTCTTCCCATTAGTTCCTGTTACCTTTAGTGTCCTGTGGCTCCTGTTCCTGCCTTCAGGTCACCCGATATCTCTGGCCTCATTGCTACTTCCTTTTGATGTCTCCAATTCTGTATAGTTAACCCCATGAAATTCCAGTAGCTCTACCTGCTTCCTACCTCCTGCCCAGTTAGAAAATCAACTAACACACTAAACAGTACAAAGCTGCATGTATACTGATTAGCAGGAGCTACATAGCCAAGCACAACACCATCAGCTGGACAGCGTCTGTTTTCTTTTTCTGCTAGCAGATCACCAATGGAGTCTGTATTCTTCACCAGTTATTGCACTTCACAAAATATGTAGCAAAGTGAGACCACTTCCTCTCTGAAAAAATCGGTGGATATTGACCAGTTGGTTAAAAAGATGTTAGACAGACAATGCAACTGTATAACCTTAGTTTTCTTTGGAAACAAGTCAAGAATAAGAATGCCATCATCTAGCACTGTTGGTTGGGAATCTGTAATTTCGTAGGACAAGAGTTTCAGCACTGGAGAGAGAACAGAAAATCATGCTAAGGTGCTGACAGATTCCTAGATGTATGCCGATATTTAAGAAATTGTATTCTCTAGCCTGTTAGTTTTGTAAATACTGGTAGACATCTGAGGAATGGTTGAGATTCAGGAACACTGGCTATGTATGCCCACTTTGTAGTAATCAGATGGTTCATTTGGCTCTTGGTCATCTTTCTTTCCTTGTAATTTCCTTCCATTTTCTTCCATACTGTTAATGCTTTGCCATAGCTGTTCTAATCCCTCAGTTTCCCATTACAATCTTTTTTTTCCCTTTCTATTATCAGTTTAATATCCCAGGTTGTTTTTTTCTTCAGTTGTTGTATTCAATTATTCCATCCCAGCTCTTCCTCTAGTTTCTTCTAACAGTTAATACAGTCTATCCTCACCACCTTTTAGTCACATGTATGTGCTTAAGTTCATTCTTCAATTTATGTTCCCACTTTCTTACTTCCTTATGGTCAATTTGCCTAGCTAGTCTCAAATTTTTACCCTACTCAGTGATTCCTTGTCAAATATATTTCCCTTTACCGTTTCCTTCACATCTTTAAGCAACCATTTTTCATACGGCTCAGATCTTTTCTCCCAGTCTGTAAACAACTTAAAAGAAGATCTTTTCCTGGGACAGGGTTCTGGTTAACTTAAAAAATGTACAGAGCTTTTGTTCGTGCCTGTAGAATATGTCAGAGTAATCTGAAAAACTTTACAAACTAATGTAACCTTAAATTTTTCGGTAAAGAAAGAAATGTAACATATGTCATGCTGATAGCTCACACATCATGGATCGGGGCGAAGCCTTCAATAGAGAACCTAGACATCCTCCCCCGGCAACCTAATTCACATAGTCTGCTCTATTTCTGACCTAAGAGTATACCTCCCTTCCTGTTAAATAGTAGTGGTCCCATGCCACTGGAGAATCTTACAATATGGCAAAATTATTACAGTAAAATTCACTTATTTATTGCCAACATTGAAAGATGTTTTAGAGGTCAAAGAATGCCATTAACATTGAACTTATGCAGCTGATGCTTTCAGTGCTCCCCAACTCAAGTCAATTTTCCAGAAATGAACTAAATTTCACATAACAAATATTTATAAAGTGATATAGTGCAAAGTCTCAGATGCTACATTGTTAGTATTTCACAGCATAGTGAAATGGATTTTATGTGCTGGAAAAATGTACTTGGTGTCATATAAAATGTAAAATAAGACAATTTTACAATTTTTATATGACTAACTGCCAGGAATAGTTTTTTATACATTGCCATCAAAAGAAAATAGTTTCATATTCAGCATAAGATCCATAAGTATGCTAACCTTAATCATTTAAACATTATCATAGGCTGCTAGACAGCCTAGAGAGGAACAATACTGTGCTGATTATAGTCAAGCCATTTATTAAAGTGCTAGTGGTGTTCAATAACACCCTTCAAATAAAAAAAATTGATGGAAATCAAACACGTAAACTATTACTCTCACCCACAACTTCTTTCCCAGAGGTCCTGTACATGCAACAGTGATGCTCCATTAACAATGAATTTTAGTATTTGTATGTGATTATCAGACAACCATAAGATTTCCAGTATTTCCAAGAAACAATCTCTTCCTACAGGGATTTTACACACATGGAAGTGAATTACTAAATTTGTCTCTCTATGCATTCTGATATCAGCTTGAGTAAAATGTAATTCAAAATTAGCATCAAAGAAGTTCTGTAATTTCTCTTCCTCCCATACTGAATTGTACAAAAACAACAAAAAAAGGTGCATTCTACCAGTAAAGAAAAGTAACGAAAGAACAAGTATTCTGAAATCCAGTTATTGAGGGTATTGAGGTGGTAAGATGTTTTGGTGCTAGTTTCTTGTTGCCTAGGCAAGTGCTCTGACTGTTACCTTGTTAACTAAAATTTCCTTCTGTGATCAATTTACGCCATAAAGAATGCACAACTACATTTTCTTTGGACCCAGATCAGGCATCCCCAGAAACTCCACCTTCTCACTGTGTCCCAGACGGGCTCAAGTGGGATAAAAGAGTCTAGAAGCTCAGTCAGTATGGTATTGTAGACTACATTTTTGGACATAGATTTTAGATGCCAAAATCCTTTTTCAGATACAGCTTTTGAACTATTGTTACGTGTGATTGAAGTCAACCACAGCTGGCAATCAAACAGCTAAATAAACTGTGGTCCTAAAGGGACCAGACTGAACGACTAGGAAGCTTTCCTGCAGATTTCTCTGGATAAAGGCTTCTGAAGGGTTCTGTCACTTGTGCCAAATGCTTTTAGTTGTTCATTACTAAATGAAAGCTGCCAGTAAATGTTTCTTTAGCCCTTCAGTAGGTCTTTAAAGTTCAAATTATTTTGTATTGTAGTTCATTGCATTTCACTGCATTCATCACATGGCAAGTTAAAATTCATAAACAATCTGCCTAGTTTCTTTCAAACAGTGACTAATACTATCATTGTATTTACTTGATTTATTTGTCTGAAGAACACTGTATTCATGTGCACAATATTAATGAGAATATTGAAAAGCACCTTTTACAGAATCATGAAGAAAAATTATATTCTTCAGTTACGATATCCACACATTTCTTGATTCTTCAGAAATTATGTGCAACAAAACCACAAAGGTGCTTCTAATTATTGATATCTCCTAACAAACTAGCCAAGTATGTTTATAAAGGTACCATTTTCTACAGGAAAATATGGAGAAGTTTAACACTTGGATGTGTTAAATTATAGCAAAAACATTTTACCTCAAACTAGTCCTGTTTCCTTCTAACCAAATAAATTCTTGTTGTGTAGGTAGTCTCCCTAAATGCCACCTAAACATAGACTCTCATAGATGTTAGGTTTTCACTGTCTTGCATAGTTCTGAAACATAAGTTTGCATTTACCACTCTTTAAATTTGTTAATGCCCTTCACAATGCTGTGGATTGATTTATGCCTTATTGCCCAAAGAATTTAGACTGTATGTATTAAAGTTGTTCAGTAAGTTTTTCATTACTTTTATTGCTTTGTTTATTCTGCATGCAGGCATAAGCAATTATTTTCAAAAAGATCTAATGATTTTAGATGCATGCGTTTCTTTGGTACCAACCCAAGAGACTTTCACTGGGCATGAATCCAGCCTGTTGATGATTCAGCTGATGTCCAGAAACAAAAACAATCTCAGTCAGCCTCAAACCCTGGAAAAGTCCTGGATTATTCAATAATCTTCAGCATCTATTGCAAACTTATCGTAGCTGTGACAGACATGAACATCTGATCAGAAATCATGAGATTGAAAGGTGAATAACAAAATACTACCAAAATGAAAATTCCTAGAAAGTTTTTACTTTTTATCCCTCTCTCTCTCTCTCTAGTCATTGGAGTTTAGAAAGGATCTTTAATAAGCCACATATTCTGGATATATTGTACAAGTTTGCCTCAGGTTTCCTTTCTGTGATTTTCTATGTGCTTAGAGTATACCTGTGTAGGAAATACCACCCTAATGATAATAATTTTAAAAAGCAAAATAGGATTGATTTTTAAATGTGCAGGTACAGTACAGTTGGTCAACAGAAAAGCAATAGCAGCAGTGATACAGCTAAAAGTAGAGAAATATTTCATGATACAGGAGTTTCTTCTTAGGCTTTTAAAGGTGGTAGGTAGCAAGGAGAAGAGTTTTGTTGCCTTTTTTTTTTTTAATTGATACAATGTACAATAGCAATTATAATCCATTCTTGATACAGCATCCTGAAAGTGAAAATAAGTGAAGCTATACTCCTGCAATACATTTTTACATTCACTGGAGTTGCCAATAACATCAGAACACTTTTTAACCTATTTTTATCCTTTCGGAAAACATAGGGCATTAAACGGAGTATCACAGTAAACTCTGATATTTCTGAACTAACTACAGGAATCTTTCCATCTGACTACTTTGCAGCTTGTAGCATAGTCTAGAAGTATGTAAGTTAGCTTAAGAGTGGCAAGCTGAGATTTCAATTGTTACCAAAAGAAGGTATCAGGATCCTGAGCCCACTAATAGGCCTTAGCGGCCCTGGCAAGCCACACCCCAAATCCCGACCCACTGGTGGAGGAGCCCCATTTCAGCTCAGCCCTGAGCCTATACTCCCTGCTTACTGCAAGGGCACTGCATGGGCTGGGGGCTCCCCATGGGGACAGCAGGGCAGGGCCTGGCAGCCAGGGAGCCAGGGAGGCTGGGGGCAACTTCAAGCAGCCCCAGCCCTGGGCGTCTGTCACGACCCAACTGGACAGACCAGGGAGTCATGTTTAATTTGAAATTCCCTCGGGCTAAATTAAGGTGAAACGACACCAAACAATCAGTTAAAAATGTTATGCATAACAGAAGCAAGCTGAACTGGGGAGATGTGATAGTAGGTGGCAGGGTTTCTCACAACAGGAATTGGCATAAGACTACTTCTGTAAACTGTGTAACCCAGGGTAACCACATACATCAATTCAGGGAATAAGGTGATCCCTCCCATCAAGTCATGAGGTTCAGAGCAGACCCCCTTTCTTTCTAGACTCCTCCTCAGAGAAGGGCCCAGGGGCGGCTGGATCCGCTCTTAGTCTCAGACTTGGTCAACGGTTTATGTCTTGAAACGGATGAGGTGTAGGGATTGTGGAAAAGGAAAAGGAAAGAGAGAAGAAGACCGAGAGAGAGAGAGAGGAAGAGAGAAAGATTTCACTGGTCCTGGGTCCAGCGTTGGTTCAGTCAGCTGAGGTGTCCAGTCAGCCGAGGGGTCCAGTCCCGGTGGGCTTGTGCACCCAGGGCTTCAGTTTGTGTCCTTTTATCATTTTTGCCCCTCCTTCGGGCAGGCACCCAAACTTGTCAGGTTAATGAGCAGCCTGTGAGCCTTTGGGCTTGGGGTCCTTTGTGGAGTAACTTCTCCTTCCTTGCAGACGTGGCCGCTGTTTGATCTTTGTATCAGAACAGCTTATCAGAACAGGGAGCTGCACACCCTCCAGCACGCCCTCCCCCTCCTGTTGCTGATGTCTGAGCTGAAGGGCTTTTCACCTTGGTTCCTTGCTGTGCGGGGTTTGTCTTTAAGCAGAACTTGCCCCACCACAATGTTTGAGACATTAACTCTTTCAGTCTGTCACAGCGTCGGCCACCTCCCTGGGGATGTGGGCCCAGCTTGGCAGGGCCCAGGGTCAGATAGGGCAGGGCTGAGGAGAGCAGGGGGCTTGCCCTGCTGCAGTGTCACTGGGGCAAGGGCTGATGGCCCTGGAGGGGGCCAGGCAGGGACAGCAGGGCTTAGTGGTGTCCTCAGGGCCGCAGCAGGAAGTTGGGAAAGAGAGAGGTGGTCACATCCATCCAAGTTTACTGATAATGCTCAGCATCTCTCACCCAGGCTACAGTGAAAGGCATTATCTGAAGCTCCATGATGGCTCCTCATCTTTTCACTTTTTTGTGCTCTTTTATGATAAGTCTGTCACTACAGTCTAGTGAGAGATACTGGATTTATTACTCCCAATGAGAGCTGGATTTACTAATCCCATATCTTTTCATGGTATTATAAACAATTTTTCTTTGATTATGTTTGGGATTCCTACTCATCGATGCCTTCCTAGAACTTACTCAAACTGGTTTTCAGTGAGCCTAAAGTGTGAATTTATTCTTATAGTCACTGTTCTTAATAAGGGAAGCATGGGGGTTTTTTATTTATTGTCCTTAGAATGCCTAACAAACTGATGGTTGCCACCTATTTGCTAGTCATACATTTATCTCCTTTCTTTGCTAGCTACTTAAGAAGTTTTGCCTGAAAGAGACTCCAAAGTTTTACTGGCACAGCTTAGCTTCTTTTTGATTTCTCAGAACTTGTGGGTATATTAAATGAGCTGATACAGTAATCTAACTACAAGTAGTAACAAAAATATGAGTTATAGGTAAGATGAAATTGTATTTTATGTTTCGTATTTCAACTTAAACTCATTGAGGCAATCTCTGTATGTTCATAGATTAACATTTGTTGAACAAACAGTTATGAATCATTGGCTCTGGCACCAAGTTTAACAGAGCTGGACTGGCACCAACAGCCATGACCTACATTGCTTTTCAAAATAAACTTTTGTCTTCCAGTAGATCCTTGGTAGTTTTTCTCTAAGTTTCCATCAATGTCGGGATGAATTAGTCAATATGTGATACTCTGAATCCCACATAGGCTTCAAAACCGAGTCAAAAGTAAGCTGGCTCAGGCATAGCTGTATGTTGAGCTGCAATAGCTACACTGCCAGTCACACTCCAGCTAATCAGCTGAGAGATAGCACAGGTATCTGACATCGAAGTCAGCTATGCAAGCGGACTCTGTAAAGTGAGTTGGCTTGCATCAGTTAAGTAATAACTGCTGTAGCCATACAACAAAAGCAAATTCAATTAAGTTTCCATTTTCAGAGTTGTAAAAGAATTCAAAATAATTCTGTTGTCCCTCTCTTCAACTTTTGGTGGAATATAAACATTGTGCAATTGGTTACTCCAGAGCAATGTGCTTAACATTCCCGTGATGAATTTAGGTTATATGACCCAGGGCGGGGCCGGTGGAGGTGGACACACACACACACGCACACACAGCTCACTTTTCCCTGGTCACTCAAGCATTCTGTTTGAGGCTGGCTTTAAGCTTTTCTACTTGTCTGTTCAGATGGACTAGATTTAATTTAGTGTCATTTTTCATAAAACATTCATACTTTGTTGTTCGAGCATCTGATTCCTGCAGAACTCTGAACAGATTGTCTACTATCTTTAAGACTTTTCAACCTAGCTCAGTACTAAAGAGAAAATGTAAATTTATCTACTGGAGTTGCTATGATACCAGTTCAAGCTTTCATTTCTTAGTTTTATTATATGTTCTGTAATTTCTCAAGTATCAGAAGTCAGAATTCTGACTTTTTTGTTGGAAAGATGATTTGGGTCTGCTGATATGTTTAAAACTGTATCTTATGTCCAAAAGTATATCATCCAATTTCAGTTACTTTATTTAAAAAATCTGTTACTTATAAACCATTGAAGGTCTATTCCTCAGGAAATATTCTTTTTAAGTAATGTCTTGGTATACCAAATTAAAATAACGAATACATCGTTTCTTTTCTTGTAACTTCATGGTTCAACAATGAAAGTTTGTTATATTAAGTTTGTTGTATATATTCTTACATGTTTTAAGTGAAAGAACCATAGAATCATTTAGGTTAGAAAAGACCCTTAAAATCTCACCATAAACCTGATACTGCCAAGACCACCACTAAACCATGTCCCTAAGTGCCACATCTACCTGTTTTTTAAATACCTCCAGGGATGGTGATTCCACCACTTCCCTGGACAGCCTGTTCCAATGCTTGATAACCCTTTCAGTGAAGAAATTTTTCCCAATATCTAATCTAAACTTCCCCTGGTTCAGCTTGAGTCCATTTCCTCTCATCCTATCACTTGTTATTTGGGAGAAGCCACTCCTCATAAGACTTGTGCTCTAGACCCCTCACCAGCTTTGTTGCTCTTCTTTGGACATGCTCCAGCACCTCAAGGTCTTTCTTGTAGTGAGGGGCCCAAAACTGAACACAGTATTTGAGGTACAGCCTCACCAGTGCCAAGTACAGGGGGACAATCACTTCCCTAGTCCTGCTGGCCGCAGTATTTCTGATACAAGCCAGAATGCTGTTGGCCTTCCTGGCCACCTGGGCACACCACAGGCTTAAGTTCAGCCAGCTGTCAACCACCACCCCCAGGTCCTTTTCCACCAGGCAGCTTTCCAGCCACTCTTCCCCAAGCCTGTAGCATTGCATGGGGTTGTTGTGACCCAAGTGCAGGACCTGGCACTTGGCCTTGTTGAACCTCATACCATTGGCCTCGGCCCATCGATCCACCCTGTCCAGATCCCTCTGTAAAGCCTTCCTACCCTCGAGCAGATCAACATTCCTGTCTAACTTGGTGTCACCTGCAAACTTACTGAGGATGCATTCTATCCCCTTGTCCAGATCATTAATAAAGGTATTAAACAAAACTGGCCCCAATACTGAGCCCTGGGGAACACCACTTGTGACCAGCTGCCAACTGGATATAACTCCATTCACAACCACTCTTTGGGCCTGGCCATCCAGCCAGTTTTTTATCCAGCAAAGAGAATGCCCATCCAAGACATGAGCAGCCAGTTTCTGCAGGAGAATGCTGTGGGAAGCGGTGTCAAAGGCTTTACAAAAGTCCAGGTAAGCAACATCCACAGCCTTTCCCTCATCCACTAAGCGGGTCACCTTGTCATAGAAGGAGATCAGGTTAGTCAAGCAGAACCTGCCTTTCATAAACCCATGCTGACTGCGCCTGATCAGCTGGTTGTCATGTACATGCCGTGTGATGGCACTCAGGATGATCTGCTCCATAACATTCCCTGGCACCAAGGTCAGACAGGCCTGTAGTTCCCTGGATCCTCCTTCCTGCCCTTCTTATAGATGGGCGTCACATTTGCTCCAATCAACTGGGACCTCCCCAGTTAGCCAGGACTGCTGGTAAATGATTGAAAGTGGCTTGGTGAGCACTTCTGCCGGCTCCCCCAGTACCTTTGGGTGGATCCCATCTGGCCCCATAGACTTGCATGTGTCTAAGTGGTGTAGCAGGTCACTAACCATTTCCCCTTGGTTTACAGGAGCTTCATGCTGCTCCTTATCCCTGTCTTCCAGCTCAGAGGGCTGCATACCCTGAGAAAAACTATTAAAGACCAAGGCAAAGAAGGCATTAAGTACCTCAGCCATTTCCTCATCCTTTGTCACTATGTTTCCCCCTTCTTCTTAGCCCTCCTTTTGTTGTTAATGTATTTATAGAAACATTTTTATTGTTTTTTACGGCAGTAGCCAGATTAAGTTCTAGTTGGGCTTTGACCCTTCTAATTTTCTCCCTGCAAACCTCACGATGTCTTTGTAGTCCTCCCAAGTTGTTTGCCCCTTCTTCCAAAGGTTATAAACTCTCTTTTTTTGTTGTTCGTTGTGTAAGTTCTTACATGTTTGCTGGGTTAATGGCATTATCATAGCATTGTCCTCAACAGTTCTGATGTGCAAAGGTAGGCACAAAGATATATTTATAAATACCATCCTGTTGCTTCTACCAATGTTTCTTACGTTGCACAGTAGTATTCTGTTGTCCACACATTATAGACAGACATGGAAGGGGTTTTTTTCCTTAAGATGTTCCTCAGCTATATGAATTGATTCCTATTTTCAGAAATTCCAGCTTTGTTTATGTATCCAGTATTTCTAGCTGGTTGGTTCTCATTAGCTGTTGCAAACCTCCCTGAAGACCATTGGAATTCAGGTGTTGCTGCCATTGTCTTGTTACATATACCTTGTTTTGAACTTCCCCTTAAGCTTTGAGATTCATTACACTTTGTGGAGCACTTCAAAATTTGATAGAATGAGGGAATAGCTAACACCTAATATTCTGATTACAGATCAGAAAAATATCTGCATTAGGGTTATTTCAGTGACTTCCTGAGTTCTTTGTCACCAGAGAGTCTTCATAAAGGAAAAAAGCTAAAGATGGCTACTGAAGACTTTGGTTCCAAAGCATGAGAAACATGGGTCAAATATCGCAAAATAAAGCTAAAGAATCATGGTATTCATGTTATCTGCCCTATCTCTCTGATGACATTCATGGTATGCAAAGACTAAGCTGAGGGAAAGATGAATCAGAGAGATCTGGATGTTGGTCCTAGAGGAATAGAAGCCAGCTGAACTTGTGAGTCTGTTTGGAGACAGGGAGATTGGAGATTCTATAATTTAAAAAGAGAGAATAAAAGACTTGATAACATTCATGAGAGGGAAGGAGTTCATCTATCTACAGAAAGAGTGGGACAGTGCTCACCAAGTAAAACTTATTCTGTCTCATCTGACAGAACTCTTCATAAAGCAGAAATTCTGTTTGATAAACTACTAAAAAGGAACAGTAGAATGAGATGGAAAAGAGACCTGCAAATGGTCTTTAAAAGGAAATTCTAAAAAACCCAAATACTTAGAAATAAATATATCTCGTCTAATTTAGAAAAAACATGTGGTCTTTAAAGACAAAATCACTCAGCTGCTGTAATATTCACACATGATAATGATCGGAAAGTCTTAATCAACCTTCAGAACTTAGATAAACCTTTAATATTCTATTAGTAAATAACAAATATCAGAATAAAGTTTTAATATATATTTATAAGCCATATGATTTTTCTGTTTATTTTAGAAGTTTCTAAAACAATCCTTGCTCCTATTCTCTAACAGCACTGGTATACCACACAAACCCTATAGAATAGGTTTCACAGACAGAGCAGACTGAAATTTTAATGATCTGTGTCAGATTCATGGTTATGAGTTCCCAGTAGGAGCTACAATGCTGACAAAAACCATAAAAGTTTTAACCAGTCCCCGCAAGTGTTTCTGCTGCCTGCTGTTTAGAGAGTTTACTACCACATGGTCTTGGCCAGCATGTAACATGGGATGCCCAATAATATCTCATTTAGTTCTCTGGTCTCTGAATATCAAAGGCCTTAATTCAACTGGCACGATAGTCTAGAAACTGTTATAAAGATTTTTGGTATGGGCTGTTGTGGAGCTGATGTTTGCAGACCCTGGTCCTCATGGGAGAATTTAACTACCCCAATATCTGCTGGAGGGAGAACATAGCAGGGCATAAGCAATCCAGGAGGTTTCTGGAGAGCATCAACGACAACTTCCTAACACACTTGACAGAAGTGTCAATGAGGAGAGCTGCTCTGCTGGACCTCATACTTACAAAAAAGAAAGGGCTTGTTGGGGATGTGAAGGTTGAAGGCAGCTTTTGCTGCACCAACCATGATATGGTGGGGTTCAGGATCCTGAGGGAAGGGAGCAGGGCAAAAAGGAAAATCACGGGCCTCAACTTCAGAACAGAATTTGGCCTCTGCAGGGATCTGCTTGAAAGAGTCCATTGGACATGGCCCTGGAGGGAAGAGAGGGCCAAGAAAGCTGGTTGATACTCAAGGATCACTTCCTCCAAGATCAACAGCAGTTTATCCCAACAAGCAGGAAGTCAGGCAGAAATGCCAGGAGGCTTGCACGGCTGAACAAGGAGTTCCTGGTAAACTCAGAGATAAAATAGGAGTATACAGAAGGTAGAAGCAGAGACAGGTAATCTGGGAGGAATATAGAGACACTGTCTGGACATGCAGAAATGAGGTTAGGAAAGCCAAAGCCCACCAAAGTTGAATCTGGTGAAGGATGTCAAAGGCAATGAGAAGGGCTTCTATAAGTACCTAAATAGCAAAAGGAAGACTAGGGAAACATGGACATGCTGTGGACTGACTGGGGCAGTGGCTCTGGTGACACAAGGCATGGAAAAGGCTGAGTTACTGAATACCCTATTCACCTTATTCTTTACTAGTAAAACCAGCCTTCAGAAATCTAAGGCCCTGGACATCAGTGGGAGAGTCTGGACCACGGAACACTTACCCTTGGTGGAAGAGCATCAGGTTAGGGAATACTTCAGCAACCTGGACATGCACAAATCTGGGCTGTGATGGGACATAACCATGAGTGCTGAGAGAGCTTGATTATGGTGACTGGGAGTGGTGCCCAAAGACTGGAGTAAAGTGACTATCACCCTTGTCTTCAAAAAAGACCCCTGGGGTCAATACAGGGTCCAATACTGTTCAACATTTTCATTAATGATCTGGATGATCGGACAGAGTGTACCCTCAGCAAGTTTGCAGATGATATAAAACTGGGAGGAGTGACTGAAGCACCAGCAGGTTGTGCTGGCATCCAGAGTGACCTTGACAGGCTGGAGAAATGGGCTGATAGGAACCTCATGCAGTTCAACAAAGAGAAGTGCAAAGTTCTGCACCTGGGGAGGAACAATCCAATGCATCAGTACATACTGAGGGATGACCGTCTGGCTGCATTAGGAGGAGAGTTGGCAGCAGGTTGAGGAAGATGATCCTTCCCCTCTACTCAGCCTTGGAGAGGACACACCTGGATTACTGTGTCAAGTTCTGGGCTCCCCAGTACGAGAGTCATGGACATACTAGAGAGAGTTCAGTGAAAGGCCACTAAGTAAGGGCATCTCTTCTATGAAAAAAGGCTGAGAGAGCTAGGACCATTCAGCCTGGGAAGCGAAGGCTCAGGGGGGATCTCATCAATGTATATAACTACCTGAAGGGAGGGTGTAAAGAAGATGGAGTCAGTCTCTTTTCAGTGGTTCCCAGTGACAGGACAAGAGGCGACAGGCACAAACTGGAACACAGAAGGTTTCATGGGAATATCAGGGAACACGTTTTACTGCGAGAGTGACGAAGCACTGGCACAGGTTGCCCAGAGAGGTTGTGGAGTCTCCATCATTGGAGATATTCAGAAGCTGTCTGGACATGGCCCTGCTTGAGCAGGAGGCTTGGACCAGGTGACCTCCAGAGGTCCTTTCCAACCTCAACCATTCTGTGATTCTGTGAATCACCAACCCAGATGTATGGCTCTTCCAGTAGACTGTAAGGTGAACTGTCTGTGGTTCACTGAATCATGTTAATTTTTATAAACCATATTCAGGTTTGATGAACTGGCATTTTCCAGTCAAACTGTGTTTCCTTAGTAAACTTCCAGCCAGGTTTGCTGATGAGCTAAGATCTCAGGAAGTGTTGACATCACTGATGCCGTGAAAATTGTTTCTTTGGATATTCTAAATATACAGTGTGGACTGCTGGCATCTTGGAGGTTTGCAAGCCAGGGATATAGATAGAGAGACACAAATAAGCAAGAAGTAGGAAACCTGGCAAATATCTGCTAGAAAACTCTAACACAAGCAAAGTTTTATCAGAAACAATTCTGGTATCCACTGATTTTGAGAAAAAAAGTTCTAGTATTTCACAGACTCCTTTAATTTCGTATAATGAAAACACTGCATATTCCCAGCACTATGTGTTTCCTGCTGAGTGCCTTTCATGAACTGAAACATTTCCTCAGTACTTTTTCTCTTTAGAAATAACCTCCCAAACTTACTGTATTTACCATATTACTACTAAAGTAATCACATCTTGTTCCACATCTCTCCTATAAATTTATAGAAAAGTTCTTCTCAAATTTTTAAGTATACCAAAACAACTAGAAGTTTTCTTCTGTGTTGGCAAATGAGAGCACAGTAACATTCTCTGGGTGATGTGTAACCAAGTGAAGCAACAGCTGGATGAAGTGGAAAGCTATGGCTTCCTGTTGAATGGAAAGAATTTAAATCAGAATTTGTAAAATATAGTGCAGTATTGGACAAGCTCATAGGAATGACAGAAAGCCAAATACAAGCCAAAATATATGTATTTTCACATATTTCTGGAAGACAATATCCCAGTTTTACAGCTTTCCTGTAGGAAGTCATTTCCTCCAATCCAAGATGACCCATATGCATATGGTTCAGTGCTAGAGGAAGCCTGCCAAAGGTCATTTCAGATGGAAAAATAGGGAATACAATTCTTGCTACAACTTCAGATTGCAGAAACAGAAAGAGAGTCTTAGCAGCAGCCAGGAACAAATAGTCATAACATTGGAAGAAAACAATATTCCATAATTCTCCTAAATTTTGGTCCAGTCATACTATGGCTGCAAAAAAGATTACAACAGTAATGAGAACCTTCCAAATATAGGTAACTGTCACTGAATGTTCTGTTCTACAGAATATACTATAAAATATATTATAAGTGACATTTTGAGGCAAATTCAAAATATATTGAAGAGTTTAG
The DNA here is from genome assembly GCF_000737465.1 of Haliaeetus leucocephalus. Taxonomy (NCBI): domain Eukaryota; kingdom Metazoa; phylum Chordata; class Aves; order Accipitriformes; family Accipitridae; genus Haliaeetus; species Haliaeetus leucocephalus. The sequence goes on along the minus strand of NW_010972720.1, from coordinate 3,562,743 downwards.
CTAAGGTGAAGGAGGAAAATAATTCATAAGTTTTAAAGAAATAAGACATCCAAAACAGAAACTGATTTTCATGTAAATTCTTACAAATTTTGCAATTCCTGTACACAGTATTTTTTTTTCTGGCTGCACATAGTCTGAATGTCTAGTATGAGATATGAACATAAATGCATATCTAGTGCCAGGAGAATTATTCAATTGTATATGAATATGTAAGTCAGAAGGAAGCATCATATAATAAAAAATGTTATACTGGAATAGAGCTAATTTTAAGAAGTAACACATTGATTGGTACCTCAGTCACTTCACAGGTCTGCTCATTTAGAATTAATAAATCAATAATTTTCTGCCATCTTTTCTTTAGTTTTTGAGACTACAGATGTGGAGAACAGGACAGATGTGAATAGAACCTGGTGTGAATGTAAAGGGCGTACATAAACAAGCACAAAAATAGAATTATCATGAGTATGACATTAACCTTTCAATTTAAAAAAATCATAGCTATGCTTTTTTAACTCCAGTAGCAGTGAGAATTATCCATTCCTGATGCAGGACTCATTCTAATAAAAGCAACTGAATTAATCTAAAATAAGAAGCCCTCTCCCCAAAACAGAGTATGTAGTAGAAAAAGTTATGTGATGTATATGTAACAGACAGCTGGTAGAGCCAATGGGAGTCAAGGTAGGAAAGATACATGAAAAGCTGTATATATGTATTTAATTTCTATTAATAATTTATGTGGTTTGATGGTTTAAGGTATAGAAATCAGGTAGACGCCTAGATACATCAAACTTTAGCTTGTTAGAAAAATAAGATTTATTTGGGTTAATAGAAATTTACTAGGAAACAATAAAGGCTATATTTATGGTGAAAGAGTGGCTTCTCCTGATAATCAGCTGCAGCAGCATAAGTCTTTTAACTGTTTTTTAAATGATTTTCCATATCTTCTTAAAAGTAATATGTGAGCTATAAAATCTCCTTTTTTTTAAATCGGTAGACTAGTTTTTCAAAATAACTTAATTTTTTATTAATAAAATTTTTCTTTCCTTTGAATTCTTGTCAACTTTTAGAAGAATAAATCACAGCCAGTTTATATTCTCTGGAGATTACTTTATGAAAATACTGAGATTTGTGTCTGTGTCTAGGGTAAGTGTTCTTATTTTTATGTAGAGATGATAAATTTAATACAGCATGATAATTTCTGGGCAACTGAGAAAAAACATAACAATTTTAAATCAGCATTGTGAGTTATCTGAAGCAGCACTGTATTTACTTTACTCATTGGCACAAGCTGTGTTATTTTCTTCTTTGGCCATTCTATTTGACTTGTTAAAACCAGATATATCTGTTTTCTTTATGATCACCCTACATTGTTACTTCTCACCGGGCACAGTAAATTAAATTAATTTCCTACAGTGGCCAGGATCTTAATTATCATTTGTTGAAGTGAAGCTGTACTCCTGGATTAGGCAATTTAGGATCTCCATGTGAGACAAAGGAGTGGCTCACAACATAAGCATATAAGCACTGGCCTAGAAAAGTATTTGTGCTGTGATAAACTGTGCTGTGATAAACTTCAACCATGTTAAAAATTGTAAGAATTCCACTGAGAAAATCTCTGTATTTGAATATAAGGGCCACCTGGAGCATGGCCATAATCTAACTGGCTTCATTACTAGTAAAATATTATGTTATTGTACATACAGTTGCATCTTTTAATAATAAACAGAATAAAGAAAATAATATTTTAATTCTTGTAACTTCCATGCATACTCTATAACTGAAGGTAAGTGATTCATACTCTAGTGTAAGTAGTTTGCAACCCTCCTTTCCATTCTGGAAGACTGCAACACAATTTCATAAAAGCAGTAATGTAATGTAGATAGTTCTATGGTGCCATTATGGACTGTAATAGCTTTATAAAGCAAAAACCAGGAAATTTCCTCTCTAGATGTTGGGCTAAAAAGCAAATGTAATAAGAAACACAAATAATGAAGTGAAACCAAGAAAGATAGCCAATAATGAAAACCGCATATAATTTCAGTACAAATTTTACCCAATATGTTTGACATTTGTTAGTAGTTTCTCCCTTTTAATTAATATTCTAAGTATTCTCCAAAAGAAGGTACTGAGGTAGCTTGATACAAATCTCAAAAAAAAAAAAAAGCACAGAAAGCAAGCTAAGAGTCAGTTTTATAATACTTACAATTTTTTTGCAATTTGCATTCATGGGGTCACAAATCAAAAATGTTTCATGCCACAATAATGATTTTCATATAAATTGTCAAAATCCACACTTATAAACTTGATAAAAAAATCAAGAAAATGAACTAAAAATAATAAAAAAGGCGCTTTATTTTTTTTATCAGTTCAGATGTCACTTAGGTACTGTAATTTATGGAAAAAAGATTCTGTTATGACCTGATATTAAAAAAGAAGGCTTCCTATATCTCCTAAAGAAACTAGCACCATCCTTACATTCTGGTGTAAATTCAACATTGACTTTTACCTACTCTTCTTAGTTCAGTGTTGTAACATTGAATATACTGTAGTAATGAAAATAAATACTATGTTTGAACTTGTTTTCTCTAAATGATAAGCCTTATTTATCTGATCTTTTTGAGAGTTTGAGTCTTATTAGGAACCCTTTCAGTTTATTTGGCAATCTTTCTATTAGCTTAAATAGGCAGTGTAAAACAGTGGTTCCTTAAGTAGATGCATAAGTGGACTAAAGTGGTTTGAGGTCTGGTGGCTTGACTTGTAACACTTTTTTTGTTACTGAGACAGCCATAGTGTCACTTCACATGGAACAAAAAAGAAAAAGCTGCTGACAGTCTGTTTGTCATAGCAAATAGTCATATTTTGTATTATGTCTACCTCTTTGACCTCAAAACCCTGTATTTGTTGCCTTCAAGGGGCACACTGCAACCACTGCCAACCAGTATTTGGGGGTTTTCAGATAACATTGCATTCTGGGGGAACAGTGCCTAAAACATGAAGGCATGTTCCTCTATAATGCGATCATAACTGCTTTGTGAGACACATAGTTTTTTTAGGGTTCTTTAGAATAGAATAGAATAGAATAGAATAGAACAGAATAGAATAGAACAGAATAGAATAGAATAGAATAATTTCAGTTTGAAGGGACCTACAATGATCATCTAGTCCAACTGCCTGACCACTTCAGGGCTGACCAAAAGTTAAAACATAGTATTAAGGGCATTGTCCAAATGCCTCTGGTAGATGCCTGGCTCCTTAAGTTTAGTTTTTTGAAACACCAACTCTATCTATGTTTTTAGACAATTCAAATAATTTAATAATTTGGAATCCTCAAGCTTTTAAGTGAGGCTCTTGCTTTTTATCTTACCATTGTAATATGAAGTTAGATGCATGTCTGAGTAAATACATTTAATTAATGATGATTTACTCACTAAAGCTGAATAGGAAATGTTCCCATGTATTTCAGTGATGGCAATAATAAGCTTAGCTTTTTATTGTCCTTGGGTTTTGTACAAGTTGGATTCAACTGGAGTTTAAATCATGACAGATGTTTTGATATAGACTATAGTAGCTAAGAACAATATAAGCAGAACTTTTTATTTTGTATTCCTAAGGTGCTTCTCATTAGGTCACTTACATTAGAATACATCTTCTTCCCATTTTCAGAAATGAATTTCTTAATACAGGAAAACTTGAGAGCAGTGTGTGTAAACAAATTACCATCCTGACCATTTATGTCATGTACTCATGCAGTATGCTGCTACAGTACAGAAAATTGCATGGAAAAATTTATATTAATGTACTTTGCCCTAAAGATAATTTGATGGATCCAGATTTTATTAAAATCTTTAAAGTGGCTTTGTGACCTATGAGATTTTATATTTAATGTCTAGAATTTTTTTTCATATGTAGGTTTCATAATCACTTCTGTCATTTATGCATTGTATAATCTAATTTTTATTACTTACAGAGTATTTTAATTGCCCTACATAATTCCTGATCACATACAGTTTCTCAGAATAACTGCTAAAATGGATGAAGGAATATTGTTAATAATGCTTGTATAAGTAAGATCAGAGGAAAGTAAAATGGACCTTTTGTGAAAGTTATGTAAATAGTTTATTAACATTGTGAAAAATCTGCTTTAAATGTCCTAATTAAAGATATGGGCCAACATTTCTTTAACTGTAATTGATCTTTGAACTACTACTCAGACTGGATAAGTCTGGGTGTTTTATAGTGGATTTGATGTTGGTCTGGAAGAGGGTGTATAATCTAAAAGTTTGTCTATTTGTGTTGGGAACAGTGTTAATAGCTGGTATTGCTTTTCTCACATTCAACTTCAGGCTATATTAGAGAAAAAGGAAATCTATTTTTAAATTTTATAAAAATAATTATACTGTAAGCTAAATTTAAATTTTTCTATCTTGGAAAGATAACCTGACTGCAAATGGCAGTTGATTTTAGAATTTCCATATCCTAGTTTACACTACTAAATCATACACACTTTTCTGATCATTAGAAGTCTGTATGACATAGTTAAGTCCAGTAAATTATTCAAGCATAATGAAAATAAAATATACAATAAAATTATGTTTAATAATGTGCTTTGCAATTCTTTCTGAATGAGATGGAGGAAGAAGAAGAAGAAAATGGAGATCAAATCATTGTCTCATAGAGGTTAGTATGGCTCAGATTACTTCAATGTTTTTTTGCTGATTTATACCAGCTGAAGTGCTGGCCTGCTCACTGAGTTTTCAAAATCACAGCTGGTTTATTCAAACCATTTATTCCTCCTCGTTCATCCAATTTTAGCTGTATTGTGTTCACACTATTCTGAAATTCAGTGGAGTTTTTTCAAATTTCAGTTATCAATTTAGGTTTCACACCAAATAAATGCAAACTCCATCATGGCAAGGAAAACCCTGATAATTAATACTATAAAGTTGGTTCATCGTGGTGAAATTTACAATATGTCATAAGTGTTCAACTAAAACTTTTGTATTGTTTCAGGAGCAATGTGCCAAAAGAACGTATATGGGCAATCTCATTAAAGGTCTCATAATTTTTGTTATTTAGAATGCATATATGACATTCTGTAATGTCCCACTGGCTATAGGAGATAAGAAATCAGTTACAATATCACAGAATGAAAACTATTATTTTTTCTCAAAATTATGTAAAACAAAAATCAGTTTCTGAGCTCTGTGTGGGTGTGTATATATATTTATGTTTACAATATATATTATTAAGTGGATTTTTAGATACCGGTGGGAGGTCTGCCATTACCTTGAGTGATGCCAAAATTTCACCCCAGTGTCAAAGACTTATCAGAATGCCTGAAAACATATATCTGTGCCAGAATAAAATGCCTTGGAGGAGTTCATGTGTTTAAAAGATTCATGGAGTTTGTTCAAGAATGATTAAGTGACTATGCTAAATAAATACTATTTATTTATGTGTGACAAAGTAATCTTTTTCATGCCCTCAGGCTAACGAAAGCCAAGTTAAGAATACATAAAGTAATTACACACACAGTGTAAAGGGATTTGAGGGTCATTGGCATCTATTTGAACATCGTTCAGTAGCCTTGAAATATCAGTTCCCAGGCCAAATTCTCACTCCCTAATACACAGTTGCTACCTCTTTTCCTCCTTTCCTCTGGCTAAAACTGTAATGTCAGCCCCATCACATTATTAAGCAGCAAGGTTTTTTGTCATGTTCTAGATTGTTTTCATTTATGTTGGTAGCATCCTTTAAGTCGCGCTCTTATTCAGATCTCTTACAGATACTCTTACAGAGTATCCTCTTTCTATTCAGTTTCTACTGCTAGGTATTGATTTAAAAAACATTATAAGATGAATTGAACTGGTATAATTAATACACAGTGACAGAGTAGAAGAGCAGGAAAAGTGGTAGAGCAAAAGAAAAAGAAGTAGAGAAAGAAAGTACAAAAGAGTGCTCAGATGGCAGCAAGTAGATCACTGCAAGGATACATTTACAGAGATGTAGGAAAAAAGACAATGAAAGAAGGAAAAAAGACTATGAAAGAAGGACCTAGAAGCTAGAGAATGTGAAGACAAGATCAGCTGAAAACATTTAGTGAAGACAAGCTCAAGTATGAACAAATTATGTAGAATTGATCAGTTTTGAAGATTAAACAAAAAGATGAGAGAAAAAGGAAACTGAACATTTTGGACAGAGTAGGACTTTGGAAGTTGAATACATGAAGGAAATGGGAAAAAAAAAAAAAGAAGAAGAAAAAGGCATCAAAACTTGAGGCTTTATGATTCCACAGACATCAACTTCTGGGCCAGTGTACTTAAAATTTATATGGAATGGAGAGTAGCAAGTAAGCAAAAAGTTTGCTGTTATAAATTAATCTGCTGAAATAAAAGGGAAATAAAAAAATTAAGCCTACTGCAAAGAGTTTTGGTAAACTTTGAAATTAAGGATTGAAGAGCAGTAAAAAGGCACATGAAATTCAATATAATTAAATGTAAATCAGTACGCATTAAAAAAAATAAAATTGATATCCACTGTCAGGAAAAAAATCTTGAAGCTATGAGAGAGAATTGTATGAAACACCAGGTCAGAGCTCAGAAGCAATCAAAAAAACGTAATCAAAAGTTAGAAAGTAAGTAGAGGGTAGATCATTCACTATATATTCCAATACAAGATCAAGGAATATTGATTAAATTGTCAGGCAGCAGGGCACCTTTTCACATATCATTTGGGATGCCAAAAGTTTGTGGAGGTTCAAAAAGCAAAGAGATGCATTAACAAAAAAAATACATACTAGCTTGTGATGGGTTGACCCTGGCTGGACGCCAGGTACCCACCAAAGCCGTTCTATCACTCCCGCATCCTCAGCTGGACAGGGGAGAGAAAAATATAACAAAAAACTTGCGGGTCGAGATAAGGACAGGAGAGATCATTCACTAATTACCATCACGGGCAAAACAGACTCAGCTTAGGGAAAATTAGCTCACTTTTTATTACAAATCAGCCAGAGTAAGGTAAATGAGAAATAAAACGAAATCTCAGAACACCTTCCCTCCACCCCTCCCTTCTTCCCGGGCACAACTTCACTCCCGGATTTCTCCACCAAGCCCCCCCAGCGGCACAAGGGGGACAGGGATGGGGTTTACGGTCATCACATGTTATTTTCTGCCGCTTCACCTCCTCAGGGCGAGGGCTCGTCACACTCTTCCCCTGCTCCAACGTGGGGTCCCACCCACGGGAGACAGTCCTCCACGAACTGCTCCAGCATGGGCCCTTTCCACGGTGTGCAGTCCTTCAGGCACAGACTGCTCCGGCGTGGGGTCCTCCACGGGCTGCAGGTGGATATCTGCCCCACCATGGACCTCCCTGGACTGCAGGGGGACAGCCTGCCTCACCAAGGTCTTCCCCACGGGCTGCAGGGGAATCTTCACTCTGGCGCCTGGAGCATCTCCTCCCCCTCCTTCTGCACTGACCTTGGTGTCCGCAGGCTTGTTTCTCTTACATGTTCTCACTCCTCTCTCCGGTGGCTGTTTTCCGCGTCCCAACTTTTTTTTTCCTTCTTAAAAATGTTATCACAGAGGCGTTACCACTATCACTGATTGGCTCGGCCTTGGCCGGCGGTGGGTCCGTCTTAGAGCCAGCTGGTATAGGCTCGCTCTCTCTCGAACACAGGGGAAGCTTCCAGCAGCTTCTTACAGGAGCCACCCCTGTAACCCCCCCCGCTACCAAAACCTTGCCACATAAAACCAATACATAGCTGAATAGGAAATCTGACATATTAGCTTTGATCCAGTTCTATGGTGAGGTCTTTTACTGGAGAAGTTTAGTTAAACTGCTGCAAGAACTGAACTGTCATGGAGTCTGCTTGGACCCTGTACCAAAGACCAATCAGTAGTTCTTTATTATACTTACCTTATTTCCTTATTCTTCTCTACCATATTGAAATGGCCACTCAGGACAGAAGGAAGTCAAATGCTTCTCTGACACTTCTGATGCTTGAACTTTGTAGTATAAATGTGAGACAAAAATACAGTAGCAAACAGCTAAGATTACATATGTATTATCACAAAACTGTAAAAGCTTTATTTCACTCAGTAAGAAGGTTGCTGAACAGTTTATTCCAGTTAATGAGTTCTTGGCAAAGTTAGAGGCCAAGTTAAAGTTTTTTTCAACCCTATCTCATACCACTTTTCAGTTGTTAAAGAAGTTACATGGATAGTCCTGTTTTTTTTCATTTTTATGTATTTTGTCAGACTCCCAACAGTTCACTCTCATAGGCTCTATATGGTAGAACAATCCACAAGGAAGATAGTCCTGTGTCTAATTAGTAATTACTTTTACTCAAAATTGATTCACGATGGTAAGAAATAATGTGTCATTCTCTAAATATTTCTGAAATAATACTCTTCAACCTTCAGTCTGTTACTTCAGCTGCGTAACCAGTTCAAGTTAACTAAAGAGCTCATTTTGTCTTGCAGTGGAAGTGTGTCTTATTGCCATGAATCGTCTCTAAAACTCTTTGGGAATGTGTTCATGTTTTTCCCCTATGAAAATGTCATTTTGGCAAAAATAAAACCTTTTTGGAAGATTATTTTCATTGGAAAAGTGTTTCTTAGATCCAGACTACAATTTCTAGCCAAATTTGTGGAAAAATAAACCCAGCTTACACTTCCTAATTGTCCATAAGACTCCAGGGAGGTTGGTAAAACACTGGGTTCGGTTCCTGCATTATAGTAAATGCCACAAACACTGGGCTTGCCATTATTGGGAAGCGTCTTCTCTGTTTTGTCACACTTTGCCACATTGTATAAATAATTAACTGTTTATTGGCCCAAAGTAGTGCAGTAATATGAGGCAATGGCTAAGAGGTTCATTGGTCAGCTAATTTAGGTGAAATTTAGTTCCAGATCCCCTCATGACATTTTCCTGTATTATTCTGTTTCTAGAATACACTGAGGATGATTCTTAGACATGTTTATAAACAAAATTAAATGTATTATTCATGTATTTAAATGATTCAGCAAATTTCCAAACACTTTGTGAACATAGCAGAACATTTCTACTAACAGCAAATTAGGAACTTGATGAACTTTGAAATACACCTGCTTGCTATTCATTTTTCCTAGTAGATGTGACTGATCATCTGAATCTCAAGGTGTTTTTTTTTCTGCTTTCTGACTTACTGACAGAAGCTCTTTAAGCAGAAAAAGCAGAAAAAATAGACATCCCACTGAATTGTCATTGTGCATTCATTCTACATTTCATGAACATCTGGGCATGCCATGCAAGTTGAAAATATTTATCAGTAATCATCCAGGTACTTAGGAATGTAATAAAATACCTGCAGACTGAACTTTTTACTCATGAATATATGAAGGAAGAATGTTTGTATTATTCAAACAGTTCCATCCATTTCCAGAAAGCAAGCTCTACTTTCTTAACCAAGCATAGATCAAGAGAAATGTTTGGCTATTGTTACTACACAGACAGCAAAAAAGCTACTAAATGTCAACAGAGGATTTTGGACTCCAGGGTCTAGGTTAATTTTCCCAAGGCAAAGAAAGTTGTCTTTATGCTGTTAGAACTTTTCTGGGTTGCACTGATCCAAGTACCAGTGTCAGCTACATTCTCAGTAGGTGTGATCCACCATGTGGATCCCCAGAAAGAAACATTAACAGCACTGCAAGTAATATATGGTCTTTACTATATAAATATAAAATCATCACTTTTCTTTATGCAGCTCTACCATTAACAGAATAAAAAAATTATGACTTAACTAAAGCTTGTTGGAAAAGAAGTTTTCTCTGTTATTTACATCATTGAGAACAAAATCTCAGCTTTCTGGAGGAAATAGCTAAATCAAACATTTCTCATGTAATTTGTGTTTAGTGTTTGATAGAAAATGTAGCTGCCTTTTTTTCCTCTAAAAGGTGGGCTCTTTAGTAAGACTGTTTATCTTTTGATTTACTGTGGTTTTCTCTCTTGTAATTTACTCTAAGATGAGTTGTCCAAGAGCAGTGCTTGGTACATAAAGGAGAATGGGAAAAGAGGAAATTAAACTACATCTTTTATCAGTCAGTACAATAGCATGTATACACAAAAATACTTTGAAATTTTGCCAGAATATATTTATTTTTAACAAAATAAAGATTTTGTTTTTCAACAGCTCTAAGTTTCCATGGAGAAAAGAGATGTTAGGAAATAATTTTGGTGCTGTCAAAATCTGTTTTCCATCAAAAAACAATGTTGAGAAAAATATTAAATTTAGCCTGTTTCTAAAAATAATACTAGAATAAACTGAAGTTTTCTCAATACTTATTGCAATCCTTTGTCTTTGAAAAGTGTATTTTCAAAACATGAAAAACAGTTAGGATCCTTGAATCAATACTGTGCTTCATATCACAAGAGTCAAAAGGCTAATGAATTTCAGCCAACTAGTTAAACAGAAATATTATTTATTTCTCCTAGATCTGTCTATAAGGTATATCAGTGGAGTACCAGCTACTCTTCTGTAACATTTCCATCTTCTTGGTCATTTCCCTGGTGAATTGTTGTCTGTGAACCTTCAGTTATCTTTAAAAATGTGTCCTAATGATCACAGCCTAGTATGAACACCTACATACTATCATAATTTTCAGTTCACGTAGTTATCTTACTACAAACTTCCTATGCTAAACAGAAATGTTCAGCTTGGCCTTGATTCTGCTTCCTTATTTTTTTTTATTTTGCCTAATATCCTCATAGTATGCAAAAAATTATAATGGGCAAATTTTAATACAGCCTTCAATACATCTCTCTTGCTTGAATTTGAATATTTCTATGAAGAATAAAATGATCATTTATACTCAAAATATTTATGCCAGTTAAAATGAAATACACAGCTGCTGTGGCAAGGAAAGCTATTTTCATATAACTTGGAACCTGCTTCTACAGATCTTCTCTGTCGGTCAGAATATTAATTTCAGTGTTTCTATTTATCTTTGCTGCTTATGCTAGGAGACTTTTCAGTGAAGTGGACTCTAACTAAATGCAGTGCGGGGGATCAGCAGTAAACTAGAAAATCGCCATTGGTTTCAGTGTGTGTGAAGTGGGACAAAAATCACAGACCACTGATAGGCCTTTTAGTGACTAGGCAGTTGGGCCTTATTTTGTAAGCTTTATTCAATCTGTGAAGTCAATCAGTGCCAAGCACATGATCAGTATAAATAATAATCCCTTCCGTGTGGACGTTGCTTCTGCTGGCATTCTTATCAAGGTCTCTGTCGAATTTTGTCCTTGGAGTATCTCTAGTTCCAACTACCAAATCATAATTTAGAAATAATTATAGATAACACTTGGCAGTGTGAAAGAATGGATTGCTGATATTTTCCAATAGAAAGTAGAAAAAAGCAATGTATAAATATGTGAACAGTTCCATATAAAATATATGAAAAAAAAAATTGTTGTCATGGCAACCTTTTTCCATTGACAGAGAGGAAATATGAGGATGAGAAACATATGCAGTAAAAGACATAAGACTTAAAGTAGGCACAAGAGAAATGTAAGAATAACATGACCAGTGTATTCCACACAGCTAATCAGGCAAATTGCCAGATTAATCTTTCTTTCCCTCTTTGTCCCTTAATGAAATCTCATTTGTTTTTGAGAGAAAATAGCTTTGTAAAACTGTTTCCCATCCAACTAGAAGCAAAGCCAAGGGTGAATACAAAGCTTTAGACATGAAGTACAGATGAAGGAAGGCTCCGTTTTAGAAATTCCAGCCAACATCCTTCTCGCCAACCTTTTCCCTTCAGTCTTGCTCTATGACTTTCATCTTGTCTGGAAAAAAAAGCAATATTCTGTGTTTTTTCTTTCTGTTCATACTGAGTCATACTGTTACCAAGCATCTGTTGCAGAAGTGAGGCACAGTTCTAACATTGAGATGTTTCTAACTTCTTGTTAGAATTTCTGATGGTATTGTGTGTAGTAATGTTGTAAAATCCTTGGGTTTATGCCTTTCCAGTTTCACCTAGTTTCATCTCAATGAGGTTTCACATAAACCTCAGAAGTTGAAAATCTATTATGTCATTCCAGTGCACTTGCTAATAATAAGACCATGCATTCTCAGACTTGATACAAACATAACTAGTAAATTGGGCAAATATATGGTAATTTAAAGCATATTCAAAATTAAAAAGATCTGTATTACAATGAGAATAAATCTTTTCCCACTAGAGGAGCTGAGATATTTAATTACTCTCTGCTTTTTTGGAATGAAATGAAAAGTTGGCTTTACATGTGTTCAAAAGGCCTTCATCTTTACCTAACTAGATAATGTGCAATACAAGAAAGGCAGTCAATGAAGTTGTTAAAGCTGTTGTTGAAGCACTGGGCTGGGATTAAGCACAAAGACTGAGGAGCTGTCTACTGTGGATTTGCTGTGAGACCCTGGTCAAATGACATAGAGCCTGCAATTAAATGTAACTTGTTTAGTTCTGTTAACGTACATTGGTATTGGATGAGGCTGCAAATACTTTTACTTCAGGTCCCAGTTTATAAAAAAGACAATGATTATATTGTCATACAACAGGAGCTATTGCTAGCTGTCGTGGTTTAACCCCAGCCAGCAACTAAGCACCACGCAGCCGCTCACTCACTCCCCCCCCATCCAGTGGGATGGGGGAGAAAATCGGGAAAAGAAGTAAAACTCGTGGGTTGAGATAAGAACGGTTTAATAGAACAGAAAAGAAGAAACTAATAATGATCATGATAACACTAATAAAATGACAACAGTAGTAATAAAAGGATTGAAATGTACAAATGATGCGCAGGGCAATTGCTCACCACCCCCCGACCAACACCCAGCTAGTCCCCAAGCGGTGATTCCCTGCCCCCACTTCCCAGTTCCTAAACTAGATGGGATGTCCCATGGTATGGAATACACCGTTGGCCAGTTTGGGTCAGGTGCCCTGGCTGTGTCCTGTGCCAACTTCTTGTGCCTCTCCAGCTTTCTCGCTGGCTGGGCATGAGAAGCTGAAAAATCCTTGACTTTAGACTCAATATTACTTAGCAACAACTGAAAACATCAGTGTGTTATCAATATTCTCCTCATACTGAACTCAAAACATAGCACGGTACCAGCTACTAGGAAGACAATTAACTCTATCCCAGCTGAAACCAGGACATGTCCCCAGTCTGGTCCAGAGAATACAATGTTTTTGAAATACTAATTGTTACATTTTTTCAGTTTCAAGCTAAAACTTTGGGAAGAATTTAAGATATAGCTAAATCTCTACCAATACTGATGTTTGTGCATAATTATTTTTTCATTTATGTTCTCTACATTATTTTTTTAAGGAAATGCCTTCTTTTCAATGCAGTTAACAGAATAACAAACATAGGGCTGTACAAAAATGAGTATAAAGAAGTTGCTGATTAGATTAGCTCTTTCTTTAGTGCATTAACTAATCCTTTTTCTAGATAGTTGCAAATTCAGGGGTTTTTTTTCCTCAGATATTCATGTCCCTTCCTTGAAAATACAGTTTTTATATTTTATAGTTCATTTCAGAGTCAACTAGACAAAGTCTAGTTGTTCATAGCACAGCTAGTATGGAACTAATATGGAAAGTATTATTGAGATAATCAAAGAAACAAAATACAATAGTGACATTAATTAATTGGATATTTACAATAGCTAAGGTGAGATAGTCAAGTGAGTTGCTAGGCAAAATATTTTTCAATAAAGTATCAAATGTAACCAAGGCCCTTCATAATGTTTATTTACTGTACAAAAAGAATATGCATCATTTTGCAGAAAATGAGAAATTCCTTTGTCATCAATGCTTCAAATATTTAAGAGCATCAGAAAAGCCTTCATACAGTAACATTCAAATGCATGTGGCACCATTATTTGCAATGCACAGTAAAGCAGATCACAGCATAAATTATTTATTTAAATATTTGGCTTTTGATTTTCTGGAATCATTCAGCTGAGGTGCCTATGAATTTCAGTACACAAGCAGACTGAGTTACTTACGACCAGAATAGGTAAGAAGTACAGAAAGAAACTTTTACACAGTGAGTAAGAGGACACTTGTCCCAGAGCAGAGGCAGAAAATACTGTGACTGAAACATTCACCATGAGGCTGGTCTGAAATTGTAGATTTTGTTATGGTGATAAAAAAACAGCTTCTAGTGGAATAGGGGTTATTCAAAGAGTATAGCTTATTCATAGCTCAGATGACCTCTGCTCACCACCCTAACAATTCTGAATTCCATTCTAATTCTTCCTAGGCTATATTTAAGGATATTCATTTGACTTGCCTAATTAATGGCTGTGGTGTTTGCATTGAATTTTAAAAGCCAAATGTTGCAGTGCCTGCAGCTCAGAAGTCCAATGTCTTTGTGTGTGTAATCTGTAGATTCTGTATTTCATAAAAGGGGATTAATAATGGTACCTACTTCAAAGGTATGTTGGAAGAGTGAATACAATAAAGATGAAGAGATGGCCAGACATTTACCTTCATGGGATCTGTACATAAACCTGACCTGTATATGTTGTTTTAAAATATTTGCTATAGTCAAATTAGCACCAGACCTATTCTATAAATAAGCAAGTGCAAAGAACAGTTTAAGATAAAGAGTTCGGTAGCTGTGATGAGCAGACGCAAGTCCATTCCATTGTTTTTCAGTTACTTTGCTAAGATTGCAAAAATGCATATATGTACATATAAATATATATCTTTTTTGTATTTCCTGACTTACTTGGTGAGGGATGTCTGGAAGGGGTTGCATTTTAGATTGATGGTGCTAGTGACATGTTAATCTGAGCAAAACTGCAGTGCTATTATTGTTAAAATAATAAAAAGTTGTAAACTGTTGGCCTCTTCCAGACTCTCTACTTGATTTTTTCTTACTGTCAAAAAGCTCAAGAGAAATGCCAGAAACCAAGAATTCATAATCCTGTGCTCAAGTATTGCAAAGTGTAATGGTAGTGTTGGAACATGAGTACGACAGAAATAGAAGTTACATAAACAACAGAGCTGACCTCTTCTTATCAGAGTTTACTAGAACAAATACTGTGCCTGAGAAAAGAACAGATAAAGTCAAAATATGACCAAAATAAAACTGCCATGAAACAATGTTTCAGTTAGAAGATACCTGGAGATAGATGTATAGCTGGATTTTTACTCAGCCAGGTTCCTCAAAAGTACTTTAGTGATAATATACACCACTTTAGGCACTTGACTACCCATTTAGGCAACACTGATATCACTAACTGCCACCTTTCTCCTAAGGCAGGTACATTCTCTCTGCATTTCAGTTTCTGCCCACAAGTTTGTGTTTACAACATCAGTTCTGATTCCACCCTGCTGTTATCTTAGCTGGAGCTCGGTCCCAAAGGAGGAGTCCCAGCCTAAGCACCTTCTTCCTCAGTAGACTCAATTTTGTAGGCATGTTCTGACCACAAGTATGAAAACAGATTAGAATAAAATTGCTCCAAGTATTGGTCAACTACTTTTACTTCTACCAGTATTGCAAGTCCAGAACACCTAGAAGGTCTCATAGTAAAGATGCTTTCTGTAGGATAAATGACCTCAGCTGAAATTCCTGTGTCAGATTAAGTACGGATTTGAAGCTATGTCCTGAGTATTTTAACTGGGCCATTTACACAAGAGCTGCATGTTTCTGCTTATTCCCTCTGTTTTGGGTTCCCCTTTTGCCTGTACAAACACAAACAAGGAAAACTGGTATTTATCACCTTCCTCCCAGGAAAGGAGTGTACAGGTTTAGGACTGCATCCTACTTCTAGGTCAGTTTAAGAGATTGCCCATTTAGACAGTTTTGATGATCTTTCTTAATGCATCTAATTCTGTGAAATGCAGCAGCTACTGATTTCACTACGTGATAGATATATGCATCAAAATTAGTGGACAACTGTGTAAGTATTTTTTAACAACATTACATGAAAATATTCAGATTCATATCTGTCTGGTTTGAAAAGTAAATATCTTAGATCAAGTCTAAAGATAGACATGGTAAATTAGTAAGTGAATGTGAGGACGCAGCAAGCAAGATGAACAAAGGTTATTAGATTCAAAGCCATTAGCTAGTTCCTTATAGCACAGGAACTAAAATTGTAATTAGCTATGGTGTGTTTTGATGGATGTCTCTCTTGATGAATATTGAAAAGATAATGACCGTGTTTTCAAAAATTACTCCTTTTTAAACAAGATTGGTTAAAATACCATGGGAATGATTTGGGTGCCTAGTCTACTGCCACCAATACCGTTCTTGCCCTTGTCTATAAGGGCAGTCACCAATTAGCCATAGTCTCAGTATCAAATCTACTCACCTTTTATAGACCACAGTTTTCCAGAGTGAATAATGTCAACTTTAATTAATTATGTGTCCATTTTTCCTTCAATTTCCTTCCAGTGCTCTTTCCCTCTCCCTCCATATGCCACTCCCTCTATCTGGGATATTCCCCTTTGATGCTCTCTCTGCTGTGACAGCAGTTTAATATTAATCAGGAAAGCTGAAACATTGTTTTCTAAAAATTGTACATGTTGTTAATCTATTCCTTTCCTTCCTATCCATCCATTCGACATTTCAATTTTCCCCTCTTTTTTTTTTTTTTTTTTTGAGCAGGAATCATTTTCTTTTTTACTTCTCTGTCCAGTGTCTTCCATAATGGAGCCTTCATTCATAAATAAATATTTTGGGTTTAGAATAGTAATAAATAACCAGGCTATGTACCTATAGTGCTGTCAGGCATATTCCCTACCATAATAAAATTTTTCTTAAATACTGAAAACTAATTTCATTGAGCACATTCTGGAGCTGTTCTAAACAAGGATTCCAGAGGGCAGAAAACAGCACCTAACACCAACATTTACCTGGCACCTAGCAGAGTTTAGACCCCCTGAAAGTATACTTCCAGCAAAGTTCAATCCGTATATGAGCTTCTTTCTATCTAATGACTTTCCCCTTTAACTTGCCCTCCTTCCTTCTGGAGGGGAAAAACCCCACCAAAACAAACAGCTTCTCAGAGCAGCTCACAGAGAATGCCATCTGTAGTTACATCTTCTGGACTTTATCAGCAATCACTGGAGATATAAAATGTCTGGAGAGAACTGTGGTGTGAAAGGTTTTTCTGTTTAGGAAAGAATTATGGATAGAATGGCTCCCAAACCCTGTAAGGGAAGATCCTGTAACATTGGCTGAAGTACTGAAAAAGTCTGGCTTCGCATTTACTGCCCAGACAGAAAGCAAAAATTTCATTAAAAATGTCATGCTGAGTAAATAACTTAAGTGCTTCATATTTCTGCCATTAACGTTCATGTCATTTCTGGTATTGTCCTATTCTAACAACATACAGAATACCTCCTAGCACAGACTGAAGTTTAGTATGTCTGCATTTCCCAGCTGATAACTGAATTCCATACTGGTGTACTGGTAAGAGTCAGATATGGATGTGACAGGAAATTATTTAGATGTCCTTGAAAAGATCTTATTTTAGAAACAATTGATGCTTTGGAAGGAGCATGGAAATAGGCTAGACTATAGGAAAGGACTCTTGTCTTATTTGAAATCACTAAATATTTGGCTCTTTAGGCATGCTAAGTAGAGATGTGTTTAAGGCAGCACTATCTAGTTTAAAATAATTTGCTGAATTCTGATGCCTGGCTCCTACAAGTGTTTCCCAAAGTGGAATGGAAAAGCCATCCTTTAACGGAAAAATGCAAAACATGCATTTGCATTGCCTGAAGGAGGACTGTATGAAGAGCAAATAAGGCATGTGGAGTCTCACGTGTTGCTACATTTACAATTCAAAGAAACGTTTAAAGTGATTTTTTTTTTTTTTCTATTTAAAGGCATTGTTGGCTGTTGCATTAACATCAAGACATGGTTTCAGCCTTATAATTTGTTATTGTGTAGGATACAAGCATTGTTCCAACACATTTCATATATTACATTGTTACAGAGAACATGGACATAATGTTTTAATATTGTGTCACACATTAAAATGATTCAGTAATATTTGCTAGAGATAAAGAAAAAATTCATTTTCAGCCCAGTTTTTATTACTAATCCACTAGTAATGAGGAGATATGTTAGCTAATCTGAGCAGCTCTGTTCCAGATTCAGGTACCTTTGGAAAAGGAATTATTTTCCATTTTTAGTTTAGTTGTATTTTCTCTAAACTAATAATTTTCCATAGAAAATACTCATTGATTATCACAATGACTGAAGAACTCACCTACACATGGCTGTTCTCTGATGTTTTCTGAGGTTTAGGCTTGCCTTCAGAATCAGAAAAAAACAGTAGTCTAGGTAAAGCAAAGTATCCAGGAAGAAACATGTTGACATCAAAATCTCTCTGCAAACAATTTTACAGCAAATACATTAGTTGAGATTATCAGCTATTTACTGTGGGTTTTATCCACAAAATATCTCAAGTGGTATTTGCAGAAGCAAATTGGCTACTGCAAAATGCTGCCAAAGACTACTTATTGCAGAAGTTTGCTTGAAATTAAAAGCAGGAAATGAGATAATAAACCTTTGAAACATGCCAAGTGCTAACACAAGTTTTATTTGTGAAATTTAGACTGCAAACCCTCATGAATGAGGTCTTGTAAAGTGAAGAAAATGGAAAAAATATTTGAAACCCCATTTTAAAAGATATAAATTCCAAATGTAATTGTGATTTGTCCATTTTCTCCACTAAAAATAGTGTCAGTTGTTTCATGAGAAATGTTCCAACAATTAATACTTCATTTGGATCTTTCTTGGGCTTTTCTATTAAACAAAATAACAAGTCTTTTTAAAAAAATGAATATTTTCATATAATCCAAAAAATATTATATAATTTAAAGGAAAATCTGTTCTGAAAAGGCAATAGTTGTTTCTTTTTCTAATTCAACTTCTCTGCCCCAAAGTTAAACATGTATGAAATACAAACGATGTTATTTTGTGTCAAAGGAAATTCCCCAGTGTTTAAAAAGACTTTTAACTACAACTAATTGCACAGGCTTTGTGCAATCACTAGATCTTGACTTCATCATTATTATAAAGTGGACTTTGAGCAAAATGACAGAAATCCAATCCTTAGAATGTTCAAGCTTGCTCAGATACAGGATTATAACACTGATAGAACTGAACTAGAAGTCCTAGGAAGTTTTTTCTGCCTGTAATTTTTGGGACATCCTTCTAAGAGGTGAGATTTTTCCTGGCTTTAAGAAAAATAAGTGAGGTCTCTGGAAACTAGCCCTTTTTGTAAATAAAATATTGTTATGAAATATCTGGTCCATTAACACTGTATTTCATATTTTGGTTAGGATTTTTGTGTAGTTAATTGGGAGTACCCTTGTCTAAAATAATTGACCAAGCAAACCAGAGCTTTATTTCTGTCTTTTTTTTCCCCATTTCATTCTGATCCTGTAACGCATTTCAGTATCCAGTAAGTCCAGCATTAAACTTAGAGATAATCCCTCTGCATTGGATCTTTTATATCAAGTACCCCAAAATCACCTCTACATATATTCTTTTGCTATAGAATGGCTTCACTGTGTTTTAGAAGTCCAGTATTCAAAAACTCTGCTTTTGTACACTCCCCTGAAAATTGGAGAACTTGTGATAATGTGCACCCAAGGAAACCCCCATACTTATGGAAAGTGCCTTAGCAGTTTTGCTGTTCACAATAAGCAAATAAAGGTAGGTGAAAGCAAAAACAAGACTTAAAAAACAGATAGGCAATAGAAGAATATACTTTCTGAAGTGTCAACTTCCACTTTCCCTAACTTTACCAGTTGTCTGTAAGTATGTGAATAGTAGTAGTGTATCTTCTATTATATTCTATTATGTACACACATTCACTATGTATTTTAAATATAGAGTATATAGATTACTTTAGCACTGTAGACAGGTGTATATCCCGAATTAATAGGCACCTATTTTGGAGTTTCACTATAATCATATTTTACAAGTAGATACTCATCATATTGTGCTAAGTAATACTAAGCCTAAATTTATCACGTTTTATGTAGCACAGCAAAATACAGTAATTAATATGAAAAGCGATAAGCAGAAAAAACCAAATCTGATATCACAAATAAAATGAGCAAAAAATAAGTTGTAGTCCCTCATTACTGTAATTTCTACTAAGACCAATAAGGGCACATGAACTACAGTACAGGAAGACACTCCAGCCTATTTTCTGAGATAACAGGAATGTAAACAACCAGAGATTTATATAGCCTTGGGAAAAAAAGTAAATGCCAACTTCCCACTGAATGCTTGGCAAGAACTGCCAGTAGCAGTGTCACTAGGGCTTTCAAAATGTACAGCTATGAAAACATCTCAAAAACATCCAAAAAATACTGTAACCTTAAGAATTTTCAGCGAGGGATTACAAATTTAGAATTAGATGCTCAATCTCCATCTGATAGTAATAGAAGTTAAAACATGAATTGAATTGGGCTATTGGATGAAAAAAAACCACTTTGGCATCAGTTTTTGAAAGGTATGTGTTTATACACATCCATGTTTTCATATTATATCAAAAACTGAAAAAAACTGGAAGAACTGTGTACTTGCTTCTGTTTAAACAGATACCTTAAGATGAGTCATTATATTACGCTAGAATCATTCTAACTTTTGCTTAAAGAAAATTTGTCTTCCCGGGAGGATTTTCTTAGGTAGCAGGCATCTTGTTTCTAGAGAAAGCTGATTCTTCAGATCACCTTGCCAAATCCAGTCTTTTCATGGGTCAGAATAAAGACACGTTCAAGACTTTCAAGACTTTATGGACCACTTTTTAAAGTCTTAGAAGAGTTGATTGTCATCTTTACTTTGTATAAAAAATTTTGAATTTGGGAATTACTGATATGTGGATTAAAGCAATTCTGTCTTTCATTTCCAGAAATTATTAAGTATTACTGCTACTTCATTAAAATAAAAGAAAGACTTTGAAACAATAACAATATTGACACTGTTGAAAATTAACTGCACTATGGTAAAATTCTCACATGATATAAAATTTAACCTGAAGGTTCTTAGACACTTTAAAATCACTACAGTCTTTAGTCTAAAAATAAGTTGTATGTGAAGTATTATTTTAGTGTTTATTTTCACAGATTAATTAAGTATAGAATTAAGGTTGTATACTTCTTATCATATAAAAGAACACTAGTCTGTCTGATTGAATGCACCACTGTCATCTTGGAATGCCTAACATATGAGAAATTATTGCTCATATCTAAATTTTCTGATACATGTGTCATAGAAGATTCACAGTTTAGGGAAACTGGGATGTTGTCTTATATTAGCAACTTTGGCTTAGTGACACAAGATTGTAAAATCTACTGTAGTACCATTTAGCTTTTTCTCATGGTCTTAAGATATTTTGTTGACACATACTATTTACATAAATAACAAAGTAGCACTAACAGAATATTCCAGATTTATCAGTACAATTAATTGTTAAATTGAAGCAATCATTTTAAGCATGCAATTCTAGAAAAGATCTGGGTTTTTTTTTTTCTTAAAGAATATTGCTTTCAGAAGTTTTTCCTTTAGGGAAATACTTTTTCAAAAGTTATGAGTACACAGTTTCCACTGCACATGGAAACACTTAGTTTACATCTAATTTGTCAATATGTAAATTAAGATTTTATTCCAGTTTAAAAAGTTCTGTTTAGACATCAGATCACATAGTGTGCTGAGACAGCTAAAAAGGAGTGTATACTTCCTCCTGTTTTACCAGATACCTTGAACTGGGTCATTATATTATGCTAGTCATAACAGAATTATTCTAACTTTTGCTTAAAGAAAATCCATCTTCCCAGGAGGATTTTCTTAGGTGGCAGGCATCTTATTGTTTATCTAGGGAAACCTAATTCTTCAGATCATTTTGCCAAATCCAGTCTTTTCCTGCGTCATAAGGAGACAAGCTGTCAAATTTTATAAATAAACTTCTGGATTATTTCTAGCTTCTGAATAAAAGCCAAAAGGCAATGCACTCAGTCATTAAAATGTTTTGAGAGAAGAAATTAGGAGATACAGGAAGTAATTAAAGTGTCTGATAATTTAGAATATCTGAAAAAATATCCTGCCTGTTGAGGCTGATATTTTCAAGAGTAAGTGATTAAAAAACTCATCAGTCTTCAATAATAGCGGCATTTGGTCAAGTCACATTTCTATGTGTATGAAAACTATTCTGCGCATTTGTTTTCTGAGCCAGAATTTCAGACGTGTTTTATTTTATATGCGTATACATGTCATGTCAAGTATGAAGCAGACAACCCTTTGTAAATAATATGAGAGAGATTAAATCAATTTCTTAAACAGACTGAGATTTCCAAACAGGCCTATGGGTAATCATGTGGGATATTCATCATATAACTAATATATCATCATATAACTAATGTGAAGCTCACAGATTTGGCACGCTAATAGTCACAGTTTCAGAAATACTCATTTCACTTTCAGAAAAGTAATAATTTTGATAAATTTTATTCAGACCCAGAGTCTGGTAAAATGTCCATTAATATCAACAAAATCAGTTGACTTAACTGACTGTGTATCATGTTGCTAAGTTAAAGCTTGCATCTACAGTATTAAAAATCAAGTCTGAGATGTAATTTTACCCTATGAAACATTCTATTTGATTTGTTCATCACCACGTATGTACCCTAAAATAACAGAAGATGCTTGATTTCCTTCAAGAAAATTATACTTCTTGGAGAGTAGAAAATGAGGGATATACTGAAAAGGAATCACTGAAATACTGTGCATTCTTACTCACTTAACACAACATTTGGGTTCGAGGCAGTAACACAACATTTTGGACTCCCCCCCAATGCAGAATGTTTTTTAGCTGAAATGATGTGACTGACATGGCTGATGTTAGACCAGGCCAGATAATATTTTTAAGAAATAGTGATTCTTTCTTAGAATAGGAGAGGTCATATTTCCAGCTCTAAAATTTAAGGGAGTAATTTTTAGGAACTTTCTTATCTGGAAGTAATAATTTAGATTCTGCTTTCCTTTCTTTAAAAATCTGTGATTTCATCTAGTAAAATTTGGATTGCTTTGTTATAATTGAGAGTAGAGTTTGACCTACATAGCTGGGGGGGCAGGGGGAGGGGGGTCTACATTGTTGAAATTTTGGCTACTCTCACATAAACAACGAGAAAAATCTAAGGAGTATTCATGTAGATAGCAACACTGAAAGTTTCATAAATCATGCAACTTCAGTCTGTATTTAAAATTTTTGTTAGTCCAGATATGCTTTCTCACTCAGATAAATTGTTCTCTTCCTACAAAGTTAAATTTAAAAATTATAGTAAGTGTAATATACAATCATTATCTGAAAAGCACAGACTATAATGAGATCTAGAGGTCCAAGAAATGATATGTCATCAAATTACTGAAGATATTAAACATCTGTGTTAGTTATGCAAAGTTTATCAAAAAGCAGTCTCTAAATATAAAATGGAAACAGGTCATATTGAGGAGAATATACTTACTTCACAGCAACATTTTGAGTGGAAAATACTTGATCCCTAGCATTGTAAAATAGTTGTGCAGCTGATCCAGATTCACATTAGATGATCTCAGGACATTCTTTAAATCAGCTTATCATAGATACAGAATCAAATATCAGGTACTGGTGTGAATACATTCTTTTGAATTATAGTCTAAGAGAAAATGGCCCTATCACAATTTACCATCTGAACAGTTCTTATAGTTTTTACTTAGTGCCAAACAAACCATAGTCAGCGTAGATATTTTTCCATGATATCTTCTCAATATGACAAAAACATAGATAAGTAACTAAGCTTATGCAATGGCCATGTTCAAGATGTCAGAAATCTGAGATAAGGAATTATTTTGAAGAACAATTTGAATTCAACAGCATCAAGTTTGAACATGCTTTGATCTTACATTCATAAACTAATTTAGTGGTCATAAGGGTTTAAGTGTCATTGCCTTAAAGTGTCTGTATTTGGAAAGGATGAACAGTGGTTAGCATTAACTTTTTTGCCTTTTCATTTTACTCATTTAATCTTGAAATCAAATGCTTAGCTTTCTGAAACAGCCATTATGAAATATTTTCTGAATACTCTTAAGCAAAAAGGTAGTTGTTAAGTGCTAAAAATGTGGAATCTTCCTTTAAGTTTACATAACATAAAAATACTTCACATAGGAAGTACTCATCAACAATGGAAAAATGATGTACAGAAAAATTTTAAAGCCTATGTCCTCAATAAAACCTAAGATATTTAGGCACATTGTCAAAAAGGAAATTATGTGCCTAGGTAGGATTTAGGGACCTAAGTAATTCCGATGATTTAGATAGTCTTCTGTGGAAATAAATCATAAGGCCGAAATTATAGAAAGTTTTAAATTAAAAGATTAATATTCCATGACATTTAAGTTAAATGAATAATAATCTTTATAATGTTTTGGGGGTCTTGGTAAAATGACACTTTTGGGCACTAAGAGGCTGAGAAGTATGTCAGAGTTCAAACAAAATTAGTCCATGTCCTTTGGAAGTAAACTTAGACATTGTTTTTTCCCTTCATTCCTCCATCTCTTTTTACAGTTTATTAGTACACTGCATTCCTGATGTGTATTGAGTTGAAACGAATTTTAGTGCTAGAGCTTACAGATCTTTCTACAACTCCAGAATGTTTCTTTTTCTCATGATGAAGAAATATATACTTACACATCTATCAAAGGCCACTCTGTTTTCCATCACTACACTGGTTTAGCTGACTGTTCCCTTTTTATGCATGGAGCACACATTGCTCCTAGTGCCTGTTTTTCTTTTATCATAAATCCCAGTCCCCACAGAGTAGGAAGATATTTGTTCACATTACTTAAGTTTTCAAGAGGGAACGTGAAGTTCAGATTCTGAAATATGTTTGAAAAGAGAAGTCAGAGCTGTTGTTATTAGAAGGAATTCAAACTTCTTGTAACACTGACATGAAACATTGCACTCATTGTTATGGGAGAAGGTCAGTAGTTCAGATAAAATCTGTATTGCAGACAGTTCTGAAAATGAAACTAAAGGAGTACTGATAATATATTTTTAAAGCACCTTTCTCTATGCTCAGTTATATGTTATTCATAAAAGTGTGGTGGCCTTGCAGCAAAGAGACAATGAAGGCAGTGATTTATAGAACAGCCTTATCAAAACATGTATTAAAAAGTGAAAGGAAAATGTAGTCCTGGATTTCATAGTCACTCCTATTCATTTTGTCTGTTTTTAAGGAACTGTGTATAACAGAGAAAGGTTGCTAATGGAAGTGTATTCACTTTTAATGGATGGGCAATAGAGGATGGGCATTACTCTTACTGAAAAACACTCAAGTATTACAGACAAAATTATACCAGTGGAATCCTAGTAACAAGAGTATGCAATATCACTGCAATGCTTGAATTACAAACTTGATTTGATCATATTCTGAAATAATAAAATGCATTAACGATGTCTTGATTGGCCTTTCTTCTTAGGGATACCAAACAACTGTAAAAGTCATAAAATCATCCTAATTCTTGAACCAACACAGAATATTTGAATTCCTGATTCTAAAATGTTATATGAACTCTTAAATATCTACACTAGGTTAAATGTTTTGTTTTCTATTTTCTAGGGAATTATTTTGAACATAGAAAATTCTCTCATTTCATTAATTTATATTGCAGTGGGCTCAACACAGGCAATTGTTCTAATGTTCTGCTGATTTAGGGTGTTCATCATACGTGATTATTTCATTATACGTGATAAAAACATCTCTGTCATAAACAATGGTGAGACAAAGGACAAGATTTTCTAAGCAGTTGAACCAAACAACTCTTGCTTGCTTATCTAACATTATGACATCATAACACACATCATAGACTGCTCTCCTGTGGATGTGGAATGCAGCTATGTTGCATTGTCAGTTTTCTGAGTATCAGCATATCACCTCCTCTTGGGAAAAATGATTACATTGATTAGGTTTTTTATCAAACAGTAAAAAGATATCATATTTGATATCATGCTACAAAATAGTTATTATTTTTATGAGTGCTATAATTTACATTACATCAACCAACATAATTATGCAGGCATGTAATTGAGATGTATTAGTTGGAAACCATGACTAAGCTAATTTTAGCAGCAACTGAAGTCTAATTAATTACTACCAAGGACCAAGCTGTTGGATACCATAAGTAGGAGATTAATGTCTCTATGTTCCAAGATTACTTTAAAGGAAAAGATTATCCCTCACATTCTTTAAAATTCCACTTCAAAAATTTAACCCTATTAGCTGCTGCACAAGCATCGGTCAGCTGTAGGCTCATGTTTTCCTATCTGTATAGTAATTGTGGAATTCTTTTACTGATAAAATACATTCTTCATAATTTATAAAAATTTTAATTTCTCAATATTTTTATTAATTAATTATTTTTTGTCAAGTTGATAAAAAAACCAATGAACTATAACCAAGAAGTATTTAGAATAGGTAACTGTGACTCCAACCAGTCACTAGTAAGTGACTGGCTTTTCTCTTGAAATTGTTGAAATGGATGTCACTGCTAAACACGGATTGTTTGGACTGACAAGGGGCTTGGAATATTCAATGGTACACACTCAGTGCATCAGCAACACTGTTGTGGAGCTAGAATTAGATCCACAGAAGTTTAAGCATTGCATCTCTTACTGTCAAAATACCCAGCTGTTATGGAATCTGAGTTACACTTCCAACCATACTTAATGATGCAGAATTAGGTGAAAAACTATAGGTAGATAGTTGAATGAAGTTGGGAAGATACGCTATCATATCTTAATCTAGTTATTGTGACTATCCATAATAGCAAAGAGAGATCAGCACAGGCTTTATCTTCTGCTAGCAGCCAGTGTACACTCTTCAGGAGCCTTAATTTGCTGGTTCCTTGCATGTCTGAAAGCTTGAGTGCTTGTGTTTTGTGCTCTGTTATGAAACTGACTCAGGTGTGCCAGTGTGTATCAGAATCATAACTCCCAAAGCTCACTTAGATACCATAACAGGACTCATTATAGCACATGCACTGGATAGGGGACTATGTAAGGTAGAATAGGAACACAAAGACTACTCCGTTACTGGTTGAGGCCCAGCTTTGACCCTGAGAGGCTTCTGTCCCAGATGCAGACTTATACCTGAAGGAGGATATTCATTTCAATGCCCTATTTCACCTGAAAATCCAGGCTGATTAAGTCAGGTGCCGAGCTATTCCCAGCACGATACTATTGCTTCTGGTATGCAAGTTAATAACTCTGCAAGGCACTGCATACTGCACATTCAGATATGCAAAGCTTAGAAGACATCTCCCTCTTATCCTGTCAATAATTTAGGTGCCTGTTTAGATGAGAATCCAGAATCCTGCAGTTAGGCGTGCCTGAGCTTTTCTCATTAAAAATGGCAGTTGTGCCTTATGCTTAAAAACTCAGTGAGATTATACACCAGAGTCTTAGCACTGCAATCAAAACACACTCACAAACTGCCTTTTCAGTTGCCTATTAGCCAAAGAAGATTTTGCCTGGAGATCAAATACAACTGCAGGTTTACTGAGCTCTTTTCCCACCTCTTAAGCAACAGCTTGCACAAATAAATTTTGAACATTTCTAGGTGTGCCAGACCCCAAATTTCTCACTGTGTAGCTATCTTCACTCGCAGAGGCTTACACATTCGGTGATTTTAGGCACCCTCAGGGTCAGCCCCTGAGACTGAAATTTTGGAGTAAACTTCAACCAAAACCAGTGTAAATATACAGCTAGGTCATCTGTGCTCTTTCTCTAACTTTTCTATTTATCTAGCCCATAAATGACATTTTATTCTTCAGTAATTAATAAAACTCCTTATAATGAGATGGAAGATACTGACTTCACTCCAGTCATTTCTTTTACTGTTTTGCTTATTCTTCTTTCACCAATTAGTCTTAAATGCAGGAAAGAGTCAGAGGACTGAAAATCCATAAGCTTTCATGCATTTGGGCTGTTTGACTAGCAATTGTAGTTGTCAAAGCAATTTTCTTTGTCATATGTAGTTGAAACATTCCTCAAGCTTTTGCCAGGACCTGATCAGCACTTACCAACTGAAATATTAAATACCGAGTGACAATGAAGGAGGCAAAATTACCATTATTTTGGCTATTATTTACTAACAATAAAATTTTATCAATGCATTTCATTTCCCTATGAAGTGACTTGACATGGTTATTCACAGCTCTGAAAAGTTTAAGAAGAACTTAAAACTACACAGATTTGAAGATGTAGAGGAACGGGCAATCATTTATTATGCACAAAATACCTACACCAGAAGCATAGGATATATACTTCAGTATAGCAGAAAGGGTTCATTTTCTAAGTGAAAAAGATATTTTTATTTACTGACAATTAAAAATACAGTAGTACTATTTAATGGTTTGTTGAGAATGACCATAACTTGCTACATTCCTTATGGTGATTTACCAAACTGCTGATTTTGAGTGTAATGTAAAAATACTCTGCTACATTTACTTGTTGAACATATTCTATTTTAAAAAAAGAACATTTTCAGATTTTGCTTTCTATTTTACTAAAAATTTTCTGAGAAAATTCTCTAAAACAAATAATGTCAGAAATTTTCAGCTGAGGGCTGAAATTTATTACAAATACATGGGATTTTAATTGACCCTTACTCAAAGCTAATGTATGACCAGTTTAACAGGCCTTTAGAAGGTTCGAGTTGCGCATTTGCTTTCTGCTAATGTAGGACTCTGGCCAGCAGAGGTCATACTGAGTCAGTGGGATTTCGTATTCCCACTTTTCTGATGATCACTTAAGGTAAAGTTTCCAATAAAAACTGAAATAATGCTTCCAACAAAAATATCCCACGGCTGCGATAATATTCCTAGCATGCACTGAGTGCTTGAGTCCCTAGTCTGCAGACTGCCAGTCATTAGTCTGCACCCTGACAGTAGCGTCTCGTAATTACGGCAAAGTCCATTTGTTAAGCTTTTCTTTACTACGTTATTAATTTCAAGCTCTTCTCTGTAACTTTCCACCCACACAGCACAAAATACCTCACTGGTAGGTGCCAGTTTTACAGGTCATGGAGCAGAAGGCCATGGCAATAATGACTTTCCTAGGGCCACACATAGCAAGAGGCACAACTAGGACTAGAATTTTACCTCCTAAATCATAAATGAACATGCAAATCACCAGCCCATGCAACTTTTCACCAGATGGCACAGCCTGGCTAGTTTTCCTCAAACACCAGAAGAAAGAAATAGTCTAGGACTTCATAAATGTTAGTAGATGTTACTCCTTTCACAGCAATAGCAGAGAATGTATTGGGGAAAGGAGTGGATTGATGGAATGTGTGGAACTGTACCAAAACTGAAACATGCATGCAAGGTGCTTCACAGTAGAGCAAAGGCAGGGTTGCAGGTTTCTATTCAGAACTCTAGAGGAGCACTCAGGAGCCAAGACCAAGGTAAAGGTGCCTGCTAGATCATTAATTCCGGGAGGCAGCTAGCAGGAGCTCTGTGAGAAACTGAGAGAAGAGGAAAATGAGAACATGAGCTGATACAAGAAAAGGAAAAAGAGATATCTGTGACCAGTCCTGACTGGTGGACAGGGGAGAATCATATGGGTTTTTTTTGGACAGCAACAGTAAGAATCAAATAAAGGCTGGAGTGTAGTGTTTGATAGAGCTCCTTATGTATCCAAGAAAGGAAGAAAACTACTTTTCTTATCCAATTTCTGATATTTTTGTATTATTATTTTTGTTGAGTGTAAAGATACTTGTCTTTCATGCCTTCCCTGTTGGCTAGTACTTAATATATTTTTTTTTCTTTCTATGTTTGGTCACTATATGTGGGTTACAGTCTGTGTTAAATACTTCTTGGATTTTGAGTAATATGAGAGACATGGAGATCAGAAAATGTCAGTTATGGTTGGGATTTATTCTGATGCTAACTGGTTGGAGCCCATACCAATATCAAGGAATTCTTCTGATCATGAAATCCCTCCTTTCTTTCAACTGTTGACCCTGGGAATCTCTGAGTACCATTCATGCCTTGTTTATCGAAGACCTTGAATAAAATTTATTTAAGGAAGCTTCATTTAGAAACTATTCACTTCAACAGTTTTGGATCAACCTGTATAATATTTATATATACTCTCTTCTGTATACTGTAAACTATATAGTATATTCTATATGCTATATATCAATTATATATCTAGTGCAGTTTATAAATCATTTTATATATATATGTAGTGTCAATGTTTTACATAATATGTCAATGAAACAATGGTTTTCTGTATTAACAATATATAAATGCATGTGAATCATCTTGAATACAAAAGGCTTCCATTGGGTGCTATGGTCAACAAAGTCCAACTTTATAGAGTTAGGCTCCTACAGCAAGTAAATATTTCCCTATTTTTCATGAAAGAAACTGTTAAGTTTAGAACATTACATTACCAAATTATGCTATCTCATACTCTGGTATTTTTGTGCTGTATGACATATAATCTTATTACATGAAAAGAAAATATGCAAACTTACATTTAAAGAAAATAAATCTGTAGCTGGATAACACAATTAATTCAACAAATAATAGTCCAGTACAAATTGTTTCATGTTTGGTGTACAGCCAAAATATGCTGAAGTATGTACATTATTTTTGGCAAAGCTTGAATTCAACTTGGAGCACGCTACTGGTTACTTAGTTTTCTATTACCACAGTTCAGCATAACTACTGCATGTACTGAGTATAACAGATAACATAATGAACTTTAAGCTGTATTGCTTGCCTGTAGCCCTGCTTGAGAAAAAAAAGCATCTGAGAGCACTTGGAATGTGTGGGGTTTAAACTTGTTAGTCATTTTTTTGCGGTGCTGGCCTTTGTGGTATTCTGGGACATTTTAGGATTCAGTTAGCAGGAGTCTGCTTTGTTTTCATTTTTAGTATAATGTAGAAGCATAACACTTTCTAAATAAAACTTTACAGTTTAGTATAAAAATAACCTCTTTCAAAGTCAAAGCGTAGGAACATTGGAGAAGAGTAAACAGAAGGAAAGGGTACTGAACGTAGAGAACCACTTCAGGAAACCTGCTTGTATAGTATGGAAGCATTTTGTTTCTATTGTGTGTATTAGGTCACTACTGAAATGTCTGTTCTTTTACTCAGGATAGTAAAATTCTTCTAAGTACAAAAAGTACTTTCTACAGATTGTGTGTTACATCAGAGCCCTGTTCAGATTTCTGAAATGAAAGTAATAGTTTTTTACTGGGGGCAGGTTCAAACTATATAGAAACTAGCTCTCTTTAAGGACTCTTTGGGATTTCCTCCTTGAAAAACAGACAAGTATTTGTAGCTTGAAACATCATTTGAGTAGCAAATGCTTGGGTGGATTTCTAAATTCCTCTAAACACATTTGCCCTGTTTCATTTCTTCTGAGATTCAGTGTGGCCTTTACTAGAAGAAATTATGAGGGATTTGAAGGTAATCTGTAAACTGTTTTTAAAAAGGTACCAGAATACCCTTGTATCAGTTTGACCTACCACAGTTTTAGGTATCATTAGTTGGTAATGATTCTAAAGCAATCAGGTATAAATAAGAGGGCAAAAGGACAGGCTTCTCTGGCACTTCTTGTAGATTACGTAGCTGTAAAGACATTCCGTTAAAGATTACTGATAATACGTAAAAGACACATAAAAATTCCTGCTTTGGTTAGCAAGAGAATTAGAATTGTTTGCTTACAGGCCAAGTCAGTTAACTCAGAATATATTTTCAGTATGGACTAACCCAGCTATGTTTCTATTGTGCTAAAAGTGCCTAGTGGTCAGCTGTCTTTACTTAAAAAGACAGCCCATTTCCCAACAGTTACCACACTGTGGGGTTTAAGATAATGCCTTTTACCCTTTTATTATTTCAGATACCACTGTGTACTGACTTGGTAAATGTAGACTTCTAGTGTTCAGCTGAGCTGTCCAAATATTTAACTGATCAAAAATTCAGCTCTGTTTTCTTATTTTAATGGGGACTTTTCAGTGGTATTTATGTGGTACTAATAGATGAGCACCTAGGAAAATACTCTTAAAAGTTCTGTATTTGGAACACCTGCCATCTTTAAAGTGGGGAGAAAAATTACAAACTCTAGAGCATAGTTGTCAGCATCAGTAAATGAACAACAAAACATGTATTAATGTCAGGTCACTGATAACTCCTTGTCTAACTTGTGAGTGCAGCCTTTAAAGGTCATTTCATCTAGACAAAATTTATGCATGCCAAGAGTATTCAATATCTATTTTATAAAGATTTTAAAAATATTATTCTAGTGAAAGGCTACTCACAGATATGTGCTTTATGTAATATTGGCAATATTTTTGAAATATCATAACAATGAATTTTAACTGTTAACATAAGAAGTGTGAGAAACTGCTTTGTTTATTTCTAGATGTACTGTATACAATTTATAAGAAATATTTTTCTTTTGAAATAGAACTTTTAGCAGTCTTTCTGAAACAAACAATATGAGGGGAAAATCATAAGCCAAATACAAACCATTATTCAAAAGTACAAATTAACATAAGCATAATGTGATAGTTATTAAATTAGAAGGTAAAATGTTACTTTGCAGAACTACAACCACAGTGACTCATGTCTGTTGTAGCTCCTTATTAGGAACGTTGGTCTTGTGGTTATGGCAGGGAACTGTGACTTGGCACATACACATTCAGTCTCTGGTTCTACTAGTTTCCCTGTGTAATATTTAGAATGGAACTTAAGGCTAGATTAAAAACAATAAAACAAACAAACAAGCTTGATGCTACAGTGCTGAGCAACTCTGTGCCTAACTCACTTCATTGACCCTAATTCCTACACAGTGCATAGGAAATGATCAACAACACTCGGGGCAGAGAGCCACTTCCTGCTGGCCCAGCATCATCCTGAAAACAGGAATGTGGTTTAATTAAAGTCTTTATCTTATATTTAGGTGTTTTTCTCCATGTTGCAGAGAGGTACCTCCTCCCATTCAAACTTCACAGCCCAAATCCTACACTTCAGATAGCTGCCTGTATCCTTTCTTTCAAAACCTGTCTAGAAGAGGTGATAGTGATGCCCTCTCACTTTTGCTTTTATGCAGTACCTTACTGGTTAAAGCACTCTCCTAAGATAAGAAAGACGCAAATTCAATACACTATTTTCACTGAGAAAACTGAAACTGAGTTCTTTCAGCCTTTTAATCTCTGTCCTAATGACCGACATATAGGTCATGAAAAAAGTACAGTTTCCATCACACCTGTTTAAACTGTTCTGTTATGGGGAAAAAAAAGTTAGCTAGGTCAGAGGGAATGTCACAAAAGCAAGTAGGCCTTGTAGCCTAGAAGTAAAGGTCTTTAGCTAAAGGCAGCAAGATAACAAAAGCCATTCTACTAAAACTTGATCCCTAGTTCTGTTGTCTGTGGAAGAGTTTTCTTTCCCCATTTCCATTAAACTGACCATTTTTGACAAGAAATTCTAGTGTGGGTAATGGGAGTGTAGAGGCTATAGCAGTACACAGTACAAGATAACCGTGGTTATCTCAGACTTAAGTTTTGCAGTCACATGTACCCATATAGAATATGGGTAGAAACTACAGATAGAAACTAGATTTATATTGCATCTTGAAAAGAAGTGAGAATTTGTGATTGTTGCTTGATCCAAATGGTCTCTTTAGCTCTAGTGATAATGCTTTATCAAATTGTTATGGATTGCTTAAGTTCATTCTACAAAACATATGGTGTACTCATCAATGAGAAGCCTAAGGGTAGAAAGAAAGAAAATTGAGCAGACAGCAGTCTTAAGATAAAAAGATAAGAACTTCATCAGTTGTTGACTCTTAAAAGAAAATCTTTCTAACTTGGAAACATTTGGTATTTTTTATTGTATGTTTCTTAAAGGCTTGCAAAAGATTTTTTTAATCACAGTATTTTGGTTCATGCTCTCTTTAGCATGAAGCAGTATTTATACTGCTGTGGTTTTCCTCTCCTTTCACTACTAATATTGTTCAACAAATGCTCACTTACCTTGTGCTGATAACTAATAATCTCCAGTAGAGCATTGCTTTGCTGTTGGCAACAGTGGACTAATCTGACAGGTAAACAGTACAATCAATAATACTTCATTAGCAGCATGGGAATTATCTTAAATGTGTGTACCAAACAACTTTGGCAACTGTTTATTGAATCTGAATTCTTCCATCAGAGACCTGATTTGAAAAGGCAGTTTTGAGTAATGAAGGACACTCCACAGGACTAAACTATGTCTCATTCATAAAATCAAAGAATTATATTACTACTTTCATTGACACATCTGGGTGTTTTTTCCTGAGGACCATTTTTCTGACATTCTGCATTAAGCTGTCTGCCACTCTTCTTTCATTTAGGTCTTAGTCAAATAATTGAATGTCCTTAAATATCATAGGAGTCAGTGGGAATGGGGATTGTGTTCTTTGCACTTCACAGAAGGATTCGTCAGCTTCTTTTAAAACTGAGTTCATTGTTTTCATTGTTTATTACATCCAACTTAAGTGCAAACTGAAATGCAATAAAAAAGAATGCATATAATCAATTAATTTACTTTGAAACTTCCATATGTTCTTTTTGTTTTAGAGAAGAGGTGGCTGCAACACTTAATTGATTGAACCTCTCCATTTTACTTCTCTATACTTTTTTACATGATAACATCATATATGAATTCCAGCTTTACTGAAGTTACCTATGCTTATGGTTATACACTTCCCACTTTGTTCCAAAGCAAGCATTTTCCTTCTTTCAAGCAGTTAATTTGTAGATTTCTATCTCCACTCAGCATTAGCTCGCACATAGAAAATAATTTTTTTAAAAAAAAACAAAACAACAAACCACCTTTATCATGAGGGCTATGCGATATGTGACAGGGGTGAGCATCTTGTGTGATGTGGTTGTTAAGACATGATCTGTTAATGAGGATATGCAGATCTATAAATGACAGATACAAAGGATGTGCAACTTTATTAAATTATTGAAGACATGGGAAAGCATAATAATTTTATCTAGTACTGTGCAGCAGTTACCACATTGCTTATTTCCTTGCTATCCAGATAATTCAGGCTGTTCATATCATGGTCAGGATGTTTCAGGCACAGAGCTTATAATGGGGAGGGGGGAAAAGGTCGTTTTGATTCCCACTTCCTTCTATCTGGCTATCAAGGTAAGAATGCCACAAAGACATAGATATGTTTTCTACTACTACAAACAAACACTGCAAGGTTTAGAGATTCAAGAGAGGTTTCTCTTGTCCAGCTGAATACTGCTCCCATCTAGTCTATGGTTTATAAGATTACAGTAAACCACAAAGAACATATTTCACCTTAAAAATCTACTACTTGGTAAATGCATACTTTTAAAATTTTCTATCAGCATTAGAAGTATTATGAAAACCTAAAAAAAAATTTGCGTCTGAAGTCCCTCACAAATAATACTATGTACTTTGTTGACTCTTCATGGCATTTATCATCTTCACATGCAGTTGTTATGTATTGCATTTGAAAACTGAACACCAAAAAGTTCTTGTAAAGCTTGAAGGTTAATGGCATTAGTCTGCCCCTTGACTATAGGAAGCTGTCTATCTAATTTAAACTGACAGATGTGCTTTTACAGCTGAAGCAGTACAGAGATCTTTAAGTTTTGGCCTTCTGGGAGAAAATAATGGGTAAAATAGCAAGAACTGTCATTGAGTAATTTTTCTAGAAGAGATTGATCAAAGTTTGGAATGTGTCCTGTCCTGAGAAGCCCCAAGAATTCACAGGAGTCTCTCTGAAACAACCATTTTTGTTGACTGAAAACTCAATAATACCAAAAGGAATACATTATTATTGTGGAACCTTATGATTATTCTAGTATATGATTTCATCCAAACAATAGTTATTAGTTTGATGGCTTTAGTGTATTTGACAAACCCACTGAATAATTTCCTCTCTATATACAGCTTTTACGGGATTCTTTTTTTTTTTCTTTAGAATGATAAATAAACAGGCAAGCTTTCGTTTACATAATTTGGATGTTAATGGAATAATAAGAATATGTAAGTTTTGGTGGGCAGAATTTGAAATCTCAAAAAATATCAAAGAAGGCATTCTTCTGTAGAGTTTATTTCCATAAAAGAACAAAGCCAGTGATTTCTACAAGGCTTTCTAATTTGTATTTCATCTAAGAATACTGAGGTAAATTCTATCTGATAATGGCTTATATGAAATAAGAAAGGGACTCTATTAAAACTGCTTTTAAGAAGGAATTTCCTACGCTTATGAAAAAAAATTATACAACATGTTCTGTATTACAACAGAAATGTTCTTGGTTACCCAGAAAATCTCTTTCAGTTCTATAATATCCTAAATATGCACAAAATCTGCTCTGGCTTCAGAATTAGTCACATCATAAAGACTGAAATATTGCACATTCTAGCTTCTCAAAAATCATTTCCAATATAGAATTTTTGCATAACTAGGGCTATTCTATGGGGATCAATAATTACAACGTACTTGAAACTTAATGGATTCAAGAGTCATTTCCTCATTCTTTGTAGAAAGTGAAGAAAGTGGTACAAAAAGTGCTACTGTTGATCTCTAAGGGCTAGCACTGAATTCCCCTGAGATAGTACATAGATAGCATCTAAAAGTTTGTTTGGAGTAGGACTTCACTGAGGTCACTGTTCAAGACAACAAACTGTCTGCTGCATTCGCTGACCCTGAAAGGTTAGAGTTTAGGAATTTCCTGGAGAGATTCTGTTTGGTCTAACATTTTTATGAAAGTATCAAGGGGATAGTTAAGAGCAATAGTAAGGTTATTTTCCCCAGAGCTGTAAAACTCTTTTATCTAGCCAAAAATACTTTCAAGGAGATGCCTGGTAAGTCTGTGTGAATACAGAGGAGAAATCAGAAAAAGGAAACTTGTTTTTTGCAGGAGTCTAAGAACACACCACAAAAATGGCTGTGTTTTTTTTTTTAAAATAGTTTTATATTTGTTTTAAGTAGCATAGCATTCTTTTATGTTTACATTTTGTACCACATGAAAAAAAGGTTGCTTAACACTCATTTTTATACCTATTTTTGTATACAAAACTTTTAAAAAAATGAAAAAAAACCCAGTTACATTTTTCATTAATGTAATGAATTTGCTAAAGATGTGTCCTGACAAAACAGCTGGACACAGCTGACTGGACTCTTAAAGACACAAGTATATTCATGATAACCAAGAGGAAGTCAGAGGGGAGTTAGCTTTGTCATAATTGCATTTGTTCAATTTTCTTCCACTTGATTTGTGGAATATTTAGATTCTAAACATGTACTACACATCATGCCATTATGATACAAAAATATCTTAATGAAGAAAGGAAGTGAGTGTAACTTCATAGTACAGTCCATAGGACTGGTAGTTTTACACCAGAAAAACTGATTGTGTCTTTCAAGAGCATAAAAAAAGATGAACTTTAGATGAATTCAGCATGTGTTCTTCATCAGTGTCTAATTTAGGGCGTTAGTAATGGCTCATTAGTACATCAGTGCAAATACTGACCAGCCAAGGCAGGCGATTCCTCTGAAACAGGACAATACTAGAGTCAGATACCAACCGGGTGTATAAAAATTGATAGTGTGACTGCTAGTAGCACTGTATAGCCAACATCCTTGAAGTCAGCTCAGCCAGAGTTTCATATGGGTACACCAGAGGTGATCTGGTGGTAAATAGGGATGCAGCATGGACTTTCAAAGAACAAGTTAGCTGTAGATCCTTCAATAGGGACAGCTGTCAGGAGCATCCTAAAATGGTAATGTAGGAATAGGTGCTAAAACCATGTTGTATTTTATACATGTATTGACTGTGACTGTTAGTCACTAGTCACCTAGCCTATCCCATTTCTACCTTCTTGATCTCCAGTTCACTGAGGCAGCAACAGCTTGAATTAACATCCACATTTAGCACTCACATCTTGATTAACTTTCAGCATTGACTTGTTTTCTTCTTTGAGGACTTAGTCCTTATTGCTAAAGGTCTGTTCAAGTTTCAACCATATGTAACTGTTCTTGTTCACAATAGTGCTTCCTTGTTACCCTCATTCCATCAACAAATTTTCCTTCTTCCAGCCCTTTTCCACACACTCCACTTTTCACTTAGGGTGCTACTGAAGGCTGTTCCTATATTTGGAATAGCTTCCTCATCCTTACAGTTTCACATGAATTCTCAAATTTTCTTTTCCTCCACCCGAGTCCTATAAATAAAAACACTTAACAGTAATAGGGTTATCCTCCATGTAGGTTTAACCCTTACTATTAACAAGATTACCCATCATGTACATTTATTATTATTTTACTGCTATTGACTAGGGGTTTTGTAGGTGGTTACTTTCAGTAAAATGTTTCTTTGGTAAAGGAGAACTGCTTTATTGATCAGTATTTTTGAGCTATCTATAATAAGATCAACACAGACTCTTTGTCTACTTTTGTGTTGTCAAGAAAATCATTATAACCTCCATCTCACAGCCATACAAAGGATAGACCAGATTTGTTGCAAAATGTCAGAAAGAACATTCTGCCAGTTGGATCCAATTTTGGTTATCAGAACTAAACCAAAACAAATACTCCCTGTCCCTCATGATTCCTCTCATTCCCTACCAGTGAAGGATGATTAGATCAAACACATCTGCATGATACATCCCAAAGGAGTCAGTTCAGTTTGAATCAATACTGAAGGTCTAACTGATATGTTAGACAAAGGGAATCACTAAGCTTAAGCAATAGGGTCTTTTATACGTCTATCTATTCCTAATAATACATTCATCTCTTATTATAAAATGTAACAGATTTTGTTAATATTTCTAGGGTTTTTTCTTATGTTAGCAGTATAATACAGCTTTCAACTGACCAGTTGTGAGATGCGTATGTAACTGCTAATAATGTGCTATTTACTGGCAGAAGCTAATAATAAAATTAGGCACTTTGTGCACAATTCAGATCTTGATATACAATAACTTGGGGTTTGAATGTGATGGATTCTGTATTTTCACTCAGCCGCTAGCTTGCTTAGTTTTACAAACCTTTCCCCTGTAGAAACAGCACTTACTCTGGCAAGGAGTTCTGTTGATTAAGAAAGGAATCAAGAATATGTAAAAATAAGGTCTGACTCTGGATTTCAAAAGTCAAAGAATATTCAGTTTATTCAGAGTGGTGCTGTAGCAATTCATAATATCTAAAAAAACTACTAGTACTTTGGAATCATTTTCTATAGTAATTTTTTTCTTTCACTGTTTCGTGTCTACTAGCAAGGAGAATGTTTATATTAGCCACTCGTATTGCTGTGCTCTTTAGAGAAGTGTTAGGTAAAGACCTTTGTCTAGTTTGAAGAAAGGGAAAAATACAATAGCTCGTTTAAGTGTTCACTCATAGGGTTTGGGAAGAGGAAGATGGTTACTAAGAGGAAGATGAGAGTATCCCTTAAACTAGTGACTGGCTGGGTGACGATTAGGAGAGCCTGGTAACTAAGGCGGGTTCATGAATATTGTTCTTCCAGTCTCAGTTTCTTTTGAGAGCTAGGTGAGATGTTACCGTCTGCTAGCGACTGCTCAATGAAATCAGACATTTTCTGCCTCTGTCATTAAGAATGGAGATAATTGCCACTTGTGTACGAAAGCAAATTTGGTAAGAAGGGAAAAATAAACTGTTACAGAGTTCCCAAATGAATTAATGAAACTGTAATTCATGAATGTAAATTTAAAAATTCCACACTCCTTGTACTCTCATATTGCTTTTATGTCTGGAATCAAGATTCCATTGTACCATTAACTCAGTAGTAACACAGGCAATTTTGGGTTTGGGCTGCTGCACAAAAGATGTCATGGCTCTCAAAACAGTTTTTTTAAAGATACCTTTCCTAACAGGAGGCGTAACAACTAACTTGGAAATTCCAAGTTTTCCTAATGACCTTGCACTTGAATGGCTACTTTTATCCCCAGAGGGCCCCAGTGGCTCTTAAACTTAATAGCAGCAAAGTGGTTTAGAACATGATGTAAAGAATCCTGCACCAATTGAAACTGTGTGGTAGAAAGAGCAGGTAAGTGGTATTATTTCATAAGTACACCAATTTCAACAATTCAGGGAGGTGTTCTGTAGGGAGCATATGGAACAGAAATGGAGATTTTTTTTTCCCCAAAATATGCCTGTAGAAGTATGAATTTAGTTGTAGTTGTCAATACGTGTTTTGTTATGGAGGTTTTGTCACTGATTCTTGATTAGGTAACTCTTTTCCTAAACACAATTAAAAGAATCTGTTAAATTCAAAATTATCAGCCTCAAAGCCATAAATAAAAATTTTAAAATTTTGTCTTGTAAAAAATGTACTAAAAGATGATAAATCTGAAATAGGTATGAAAATCTTTTCCACACTGTATATCCAATTAGAATGATCTATAGGTTTTTCAATTAAAAGTATATGTACATTCTATCTGAAATAAAAAGAAGTTCCTTTTTAAACTGAAATTTAACCTCAAGCAATGCACACGTGAAAAATTTTCACTCTTCTGATGCTGTTTAACAGCCATTTAATGGGCAATAAGCTTTGTCCCTAAATGCACTGTACTCTGTTATTTCTCCTTGAAGTCTCAGATAATGCATTGGCCTCCAGCTGTTTGCAGTGCACTACACTAATATTAGTAAGAGGTATCATTAGTGCTACTAAATGTGAAAAGAGTATTTAAGTTACTGTAATCTGGAACATAAATAGACAGTGTTACTTTATATCTCCTGTTCAATACTCCCTCTCTTACTCTCTGTGGCAGTGTTTACATCTTCCTGCTGGGACATATTATGGCATACACTACAGTGCAAATTAGAGACGTGTTCAGGGAGTGTCATAGTTCTCAACCAAATCACAAGCCTGTGAAGAATAAAAACCAGGTCATGAGTAAAAAAAAAAAAAAAAAAAAAAGGAGTTCAATCTTCTTGAGTTTTCCTTCAAACTCTGTGGCTGCAATAACTCAAAGGCATCCCAGTTCCTAAATTCTCTTTTCATTTTTTTAACTTACATAGTTTTAGAAATGGCAATTGTACAGCATGTCCATGTAAATTTTTATTGAAGAAAAAATAAAATTTATTACAATAATTTTATTTGCACCAAAATAAAATGTAACTGTTTAGACATCATAAAGTAACAAATGCTTTTATTCTATTCATTATGCTATTAATCTACTCATTATCTCATAGGGTTTTTTTATTTTACAATATGAGCTTAATGTAGGAAGAAGGGAGAAAGGCTTTATTTTCTAACACTTCCTGGTTCCAAGAAACACAGTCCTGCACTCTGTATCTTTGTCTCCTTTGAGCTGTGGTTGTGAAGTGAAAGTTATGATACGCTGCCTGATTTCACTGTTCCCACCAATATGGCATGACTCTGAAAACTCTGGAATGAAAGAAGACATGAATAAAAAGTCTTGCATTCCAGAGCAGGGGGTGTACTCAAGAAGGGGAGGGAGCAGTGGGGAGAGGAAAACTAGGGCTTTGTCTTCCAAAGCATAACAGCATGTTTATAATAGAGGAAACACATACCCTTTTAAAACTGACTTGATTGGAAGAAAATTACTTTTAGCCAGCTACTGAAATCCCTAAGCACATGCTGGTTTGTTTAATGGGAACCGATTTTGAAAGCATTTATGGAATGTATAGAGGGATCCTGTCTGAAAACATATACAAGGAAGGCATACCAGCTGCAGTTATTCCCTTCATCCTCCTGACATTAGCAATTTAAGATTTAGCCAAGCACAAAACACCCATGACCTTCTGAGCCATGCAGTCCCAAAAGAAAGCAGAGTTGAGCTCCGCAGTTAGTCAAGCCATTATGAAGAAACATCACTGTACCACAGAAGACCTAAAATAAACCTGCAATGGTATCGAGAACTGTCAAAGAAGAAAAGTCATAAATCCGTGTTTTCTCTCATATGTCACAATACTCCATTCTGAGCCTCTTCATCCCTGTAAAGCTAGCCAGAGAGCAAGACTGAAGAGGACTGTAACTCAGCATGTTTGGCTCCTATTGTTTCCTCTGACATTGATTTTTCTAGCTTTACAAATCATCCAACAGCAAATGTTGAATCATGCTTCTACCTGGTTTCTGCCTGAAAAAATAATCCATGGTTTACACAGACATCTGTGTACTATATGACTAAATACTTCCTGATGGAAATACTTAATGGTTTCCCTGCCGTGCCCTATCAGAACCTTGGAGAAGAAAAACGTAGTGCCACTACCATTCCAGCTCTCTAGGCTGCCCTTTTTTAAGAAGGATCTGTTCATTATAGGAAAATGTATTTGTCTGTTTAAAGTGTTTTTTCTTTTTTCTTATTTTCGAAGTTAGTGCAGAATCACTCAAAATATACATACAGTAATTTTTTTATTTCT
Source organism: Haliaeetus leucocephalus (assembly GCF_000737465.1). Lineage (NCBI taxonomy): Eukaryota > Metazoa > Chordata > Aves > Accipitriformes > Accipitridae > Haliaeetus > Haliaeetus leucocephalus. The sequence goes on along the minus strand of NW_010972720.1, from coordinate 3,520,272 downwards.
CTAGTTAATTAATAGTCTTTTGTTGTTGTTGTTAGTCAGAACTTTTTCAGTGATCCAGTGTATGGCATGACTTTCCAAACAGGTGCATCAAAGTAACTGGAGGGAAGGAGTGAACAGAGCAAGGGAGAGAATGAGATGCTGCAAGCAAAATGGGTGTGGGAATTTCCAAAGTTAGATCACTAATTTACTGCTCTAAAACCTACTCTAAAGACAATGTGTGGGAAATTTTATTACAACTTCCTTTTTATTTTCTCAGATTGAAAGAATATCAACAGAAGAGAATGAGAAAAATTCCCAAAGCAGTTTTTGGCCTTTTACTTTTGACAGGTAAAGCACTGTCTAGGAAGAGAGCTTTCCTACAGGCTCTTAGGTCCCTGATGAATTCTCTTGTCCCTCAGATATCAGATAGCCCAAGGAATATCATCCCATGCCAAAATGTTTCTTTAAGGTGTAGCATATTCAGCTATTCCAATTACAAATTCAAAAATGGCTTGGGATAAATAGAATTGTATTTCAAAGGCAAATGAATTATTATTCACAACAGAGCAAAGAAAAATATCCACCTCAACACCTGAATTAAATTTTCTAGGCAAAGATTGATTCATTGTAATAAAAAATTTGTATTCTTTGAAAATATTGACTCATGGTTAAAATTGGTTTTATGATACATAAGGCTCTACAGGGCTTCTAGTCAACATCCATCTTCACAATAAGAGAACGTTTCCTCCTGGGAAGAGAAAAAGATGGGAACTTGCCCAGTTGGTTCTTGTGAGTCCTCAGCATGTTTTTTTTCCTCCTTCCATAGGGAAAATAGAAGAAGGAATGATGGTTAATGTTGCCAGCATTCTTGGCAGAATTATAAAATATATTTAGCCATTGAGTTCATAGTTCCAAATAATACTGTTATAAATATGCTTCATTAATGGTGTGCATAATATTATAAAACTTTTGAATGCATTATGGAAGTCAAAAACTGCCCAAGGCACACTAGACTAAGCACAGGGGACTCGGGGGTAATTTTTCACTGTTATTTTTAACAAGAGCAAGCACTCTTAATACAAAGGTGGTTTAAATACATAATGAAAAACTCTTTCTCATCAGCATTACCAAATGTATTTTTCATTGATCAAAAGCTACAGTTATAAGTGAGTTCTTTTGATCTGATTAAAATCACATCTTGCACAATGTTTTACATTACCTTTGTATTTATTATTTCCCTATCTATCCAAGACATGACTGAGAAATAAGGACTTCTACCCTCCTGTTATTAACTTGAATATGCAAGTATTTTACAGCTTCATAGCATGAGAAAATTGTATTTCAGGTGGAGAATGGGAAAGAAAAAATCTGTCATTCACGTAAATACCATGCCACCTTCTATCATCTCTCTGGCAGACAGTCATGTTCTCTGTTGGTAATTTGCAATAGAAAGGTTTCTTTATGCTCTTAGTCATTCTCCTGGGCTGTGACTGACTATATGCTGTTTGGTTTTATTGTTTTTAATTTGAATGTCAGAGAGTTACTCTATCTCAACTGAGCAACAGTTCAGTCAGGTCTCATTCAACCAAGAATATTACACATAATCTCTAGCATGTTGCTAATATGAAAAGCCATTTAAAGAAAAGCTGGCATATTGGAACAACACTAATTTCCCTTGGCAAATCTCTTTCACTGAATGAAAAGCAATCTTCCCATAGCCATTGCTTCAGAAATGCTTGCAGATGATCCCTCTGTCATTTTCTTCTTTCCCTGGAAGATTAGGTACTTCAGATCCCATATAATGTGAACAGCGTATGGTACAGGAGGAAACCAATCTTAAAAATCTCTGAATGGAAAAATGAAAGAGTAAAAAGCTGAAACTTTTAGGGAATATGGAGAATATTCAGAAATTGCCTTTATTTTTTGTGGTATCTGACTAAGCTGAAGAATTTAAGGTGTTTATCCAATTTACTGAAAGCTGATAAAGGAAGGTAG
>NW_010972720.1:3517401-3518288 GCF_000737465.1 Haliaeetus leucocephalus | reverse complement strand
AAAAAATAAAGATACCCATCATGCAATCAATGGACCTGAAAAGCTCACCAGGCTCAACCCCGTCCATAAACAGGGTCAGCTAAACCTACGTAATTCCTGACAGATGCTTGTCTAGCCTTAAATATCCCCAGACAGATATATCATATATTGTCATATTCCAACCTATTTCAGTGTTTAATTATAACCTACCATTGGAATCTTCTAATCACAAATGCAAATCCCTAGCTTCTTGCTTTTTTTGTGTACATATGGAGAATATATTACTCCCTTCCTTTTTTACATATGTGAATACGTTTCCATGCCTGTCATTGCTTTTCTCCTCTTCAGCCTAAACAAACACAGGTTTTTGCAGTCTGCCCTTGCAAGTCATGTTTCCAAGATATCTGACAGACTCCTGCTGCAGCAAGAGCTATATACAGAAAGCTGCATTGTACATTACTCCACATAAAAATAAAATAAGCGAGTCATCACATTTTCAAAAAGCTATTATAAGAACAAGATGAAAATAGGGAAGAATTTATGTTTTTATCTGGAAGAAGTTACTATCAAATAGCCTTATAAAACAGTAATTCTATTATGTTGGGGTTGGGCCAGGAAAGTGGTCAGAGGTACCCATTTTTACACCAAAATCACGTCCATTTCTTGGCTTCATTAGGAGTTGTACTTGCTGCTTGGACAGAAGACAGGAAACATTTATAATGAGGTTCTAAAGAGAGCTGAAGGAGTCTGTGCCCCTAGGAAAGCTGCTTTTGACCTATGACAGAGGTTGAATAACTGTATTACCTGTTGAATTATAAATTGGATAGAAGAACCTAAAGAACAGATCTACTTGCTGGTGACCTTAAAGAAGCATGAAAAGCATTTGTCTTGTATGGGTTCAGAAGCAT
>NW_010972720.1:3516711-3517261 GCF_000737465.1 Haliaeetus leucocephalus | reverse complement strand
TGTGTTTACGCACATCCAACACCCCCCTGGAGGGACTCTTTCCTCACACTGTCATTTGGGTTTCATTCAGCACGTAAGATGCTTCACAGGGATAAAAATACCATAGATTTTTGATTTTGCAGGAGACAGTAATGTTTAACAAGGGAGACTCTGAATAGCTTTGGAAAAGCTATGATACCCGGGCAAATGCTGAAAAAAGGGGAGGAGATGAATATCAATCCAGTACAACTGAGATATCTCTTTTCCTAGGTGTGCCAATACAGAAGGTAAATCACTGTAAGGTCTATGCTATTGCTAGTATGCCTGCTCCAACAAACAAGAAATAGCTAAAAAAAATTATTTTAACAGTAAAATTCCATAGAGAAATTGATTTCTTAGGTGCCCAAAGCAGTAGTTGAAGCTATAGTTCTGAGATTTTATAACAAGATATTTGAGATCTTTTCTACAGATCTCAAAGAGTATTCCCTCTTCATCTAACTGAAATTTAGGTAAAACTCATGTTTCCCAAAAGGAACCGGCAAATATTTAGATGAGAATAGAGTTCTTCTGT
>NW_010972720.1:3515767-3516693 GCF_000737465.1 Haliaeetus leucocephalus | reverse complement strand
AAAAAAAAAAAAAAAAAAAGGAGTTCAATCTTCTTGAGTTTTCCTTCAAACTCTGTGGCTGCAATAACTCAAAGGCATCCCAGTTCCTAAATTCTCTTTTCATTTTTTTAACTTACATAGTTTTAGAAATGGCAATTGTACAGCATGTCCATGTAAATTTTTATTGAAGAAAAAATAAAATTTATTACAATAATTTTATTTGCACCAAAATAAAATTTAACTGTTTAGACATCATAAAGTAACAAATGCTTTTATTCTATTCATTATGCTATTAATCTACTCATTATCTCATAGGGTTTTTTTATTTTACAATATGAGCTTAATGTAGGAAGAAGGGAGAAAGGCTTTATTTTCTAACACTTCCTGGTTCCAAGAAACACAGTCCTGCACTCTGTATCTTTGTCTCCTTTGAGCTGTGGTTGTGAAGTGAAAGTTATGATACGCTGCCTGATTTCACTGTTCCCACCAATATGGCATGACTCTGAAAACTCTGGAATGAAAGAAGACATGAATAAAAAGTCTTGCATTCCAGAGCAGGGGGTGTACTCAAGAAGGGGAGGGAGCAGTGGGGAGAGGAAAACTAGGGCTTTGTCTTCCAAAGCATAACAGCATGTTTATAATAGAGGAAACACATACCCTTTTAAAACTGACTTGATTGGAAGAAAATTACTTTTAGCCAGCTACTGAAATCCCTAAGCACATGCTGGTTTGTTTAATGGGAACCGATTTTGAAAGCATTTATGGAATGTATAGAGGGATCCTGTCTGAAAACATATACAAGGAAGGCATACCAGCGCAGTTATTCCCTTCATCCTCCTGACATTAGCAATTTAAGATTTAGCCAAGCACAAAACACCCATGACCTTCTGAGCCATGCAGTCCCAAAAGAAAGCAGAGTTGAGCTCCGCAGTTAGTCAAGCCATTAT
>NW_010972720.1:3515290-3515556 GCF_000737465.1 Haliaeetus leucocephalus | reverse complement strand
ATTTTTCTAGCTTTACAAATCATCCAACAGCAAATGTTGAATCATGCTTCTACCTGGTTTCTGCCTGAAAAAATAATCCATGGTTTACACAGACATCTGTGTACTATATGACTAAATACTTCCTGATGGAAATACTTAATGGTTCCCCTGCCGTGCCCTATCAGAACCTTGGAGAAGAAAAACGTAGTGCCACTACCATTCCAGCTCTCTAGGCTGCCCTTTTTTAAGAAGGATCTGTTCATTATAGGAAAATGTATTTGTCTGTT
>NW_010972720.1:3476271-3515237 GCF_000737465.1 Haliaeetus leucocephalus | reverse complement strand
TACAGTAATTTTTTTATTTCTCTAGTTAATTAATAGTCTTTTGTTGTTGTTGTTAGTCAGAACTTTTTCAGTGATCCAGTGTATGGCATGACTTTCCAAACAGGTGCATCAAAGTAACTGGAGGGAAGGAGTGAACAGAGCAAGGGAGAGAATGAGATGCTGCAAGCAAAATGGGTGTGGGAATTTCCAAAGTTAGATCACTAATTTACTGCTCTAAAACCTACTCTAAAGACAATGTGTGGGAAATTTTATTACAACTTCCTTTTTATTTTCTCAGATTGAAAGAATATCAACAGAAGAGAATGAGAAAAATTCCCAAAGCAGTTTTTGGCCTTTTACTTTTGACAGGTAAAGCACTGTCTAGGAAGAGAGCTTTCCTACAGGCTCTTAGGTCCCTGATGAATTCTCTTGTCCCTCAGATATCAGATAGCCCAAGGAATATCATCCCATGCCAAAATGTTTCTTTAAGGTGTAGCATATTCAGCTATTCCAATTACAAATTCAAAAATGGCTTGGGATAAATAGAATTGTATTTCAAAGGCAAATGAATTATTATTCACAACAGAGCAAAGAAAAATATCCACCTCAACACCTGAATTAAATTTTCTAGGCAAAGATTGATTCATTGTAATAAAAAATTTGTATTCTTTGAAAATATTGACTCATGGTTAAAATTGGTTTTATGATACATAAGGCTCTACAGGGCTTCTAGTCAACATCCATCTTCACAATAAGAGAACGTTTCCTCCTGGGAAGAGAAAAAGATGGGAACTTGCCCAGTTGGTTCTTGTGAGTCCTCAGCATGTTTTTTTTCCTCCTTCCATAGGGAAAATAGAAGAAGGAATGATGGTTAATGTTGCCAGCATTCTTGGCAGAATTATAAAATATATTTAGCCATTGAGTTCATAGTTCCAAATAATACTGTTATAAATATGCTTCATTAATGGTGTGCATAATATTATAAAACTTTTGAATGCATTATGGAAGTCAAAAACTGCCCAAGGCACACTAGACTAAGCACAGGGGACTCGGGGGTAATTTTTCACTGTTATTTTTAACAAGAGCAAGCACTCTTAATACAAAGGTGGTTTAAATACATAATGAAAAACTCTTTCTCATCAGCATTACCAAATGTATTTTTCATTGATCAAAAGCTACAGTTATAAGTGAGTTCTTTTGATCTGATTAAAATCACATCTTGCACAATGTTTTACATTACCTTTGTATTTATTATTTCCCTATCTATCCAAGACATGACTGAGAAATAAGGACTTCTACCCTCCTGTTATTAACTTGAATATGCAAGTATTTTACAGCTTCATAGCATGAGAAAATTGTATTTCAGGTGGAGAATGGGAAAGAAAAAATCTGTCATTCACGTAAATACCATGCCACCTTCTATCATCTCTCTGGCAGACAGTCATGTTCTCTGTTGGTAATTTGCAATAGAAAGGTTTCTTTATGCTCTTAGTCATTCTCCTGGGCTGTGACTGACTATATGCTGTTTGGTTTTATTGTTTTTAATTTGAATGTCAGAGAGTTACTCTATCTCAACTGAGCAACAGTTCAGTCAGGTCTCATTCAACCAAGAATATTACACATAATCTCTAGCATGTTGCTAATATGAAAAGCCATTTAAAGAAAAGCTGGCATATTGGAACAACACTAATTTCCCTTGGCAAATCTCTTTCACTGAATGAAAAGCAATCTTCCCATAGCCATTGCTTCAGAAATGCTTGCAGATGATCCCTCTGTCATTTTCTTCTTTCCCTGGAAGATTAGGTACTTCAGATCCCATATAATGTGAACAGCGTATGGTACAGGAGGAAACCAATCTTAAAAATCTCTGAATGGAAAAATGAAAGAGTAAAAAGCTGAAACTTTTAGGGAATATGGAGAATATTCAGAAATTGCCTTTATTTTTTGTGGTATCTGACTAAGCTGAAGAATTTAAGGTGTTTATCCAATTTACTGAAAGCTGATAAAGGAAGGTAGCAAGCATGCAATCAATGGACCTGAAAAGCTCACCAGGCTCAACCCCGTCCATAAACAGGGTCAGCTAAACCTACGTAATTCCTGACAGATGCTTGTCTAGCCTTAAATATCCCCAGACAGATATATCATATATTGTCATATTCCAACCTATTTCAGTGTTTAATTATAACCTACCATTGGAATCTTCTAATCACAAATGCAAATCCCTAGCTTCTTGCTTTTTTTGTGTACATATGGAGAATATATTACTCCCTTCCTTTTTTACATATGTGAATACGTTTCCATGCCTGTCATTGCTTTTCTCCTCTTCAGCCTAAACAAACACAGGTTTTTGCAGTCTGCCCTTGCAAGTCATGTTTCCAAGATATCTGACAGACTCCTGCTGCAGCAAGAGCTATATACAGAAAGCTGCATTGTACATTACTCCACATAAAAATAAAATAAGCGAGTCATCACATTTTCAAAAAGCTATTATAAGAACAAGATGAAAATAGGGAAGAATTTATGTTTTTATCTGGAAGAAGTTACTATCAAATAGCCTTATAAAACAGTAATTCTATTATGTTGGGGTTGGGCCAGGAAAGTGGTCAGAGGTACCCATTTTTACACCAAAATCACGTCCATTTCTTGGCTTCATTAGGAGTTGTACTTGCTGCTTGGACAGAAGACAGGAAACATTTATAATGAGGTTCTAAAGAGAGCTGAAGGAGTCTGTGCCCCTAGGAAAGCTGCTTTTGACCTATGACAGAGGTTGAATAACTGTATTACCTGTTGAATTATAAATTGGATAGAAGAACCTAAAGAACAGATCTACTTGCTGGTGACCTTAAAGAAGCATGAAAAGCATTTGTCTTGTATGGGTTCAGAAGCATTTATGAAGAGAGAGAGAACTTTTTCCACTACTTAAGAATTAAGAAGCGAGACTTGCTGGAGAGTTATGTTGTCAAATGTTTTTCACCACTTGACGTGTCAGCAACAGGATTTGGGCAGGTGCTATGAGAAAAATAGAGTATGTGTTTACGCACATCCAACACCCCCCTGGAGGGACTCTTTCCTCACACTGTCATTTGGGTTTCATTCAGCACGTAAGATGCTTCACAGGGATAAAAATACCATAGATTTTTGATTTTGCAGGAGACAGTAATGTTTAACAAGGGAGACTCTGAATAGCTTTGGAAAAGCTATGATACCCGGGCAAATGCTGAAAAAAGGGGAGGAGATGAATATCAATCCAGTACAACTGAGATATCTCTTTTCCTAGGTGTGCCAATACAGAAGGTAAATCACTGTAAGGTCTATGCTATTGCTAGTATGCCTGCTCCAACAAACAAGAAATAGCTAAAAAAAATTATTTTAACAGTAAAATTCCATAGAGAAATTGATTTCTTAGGTGCCCAAAGCAGTAGTTGAAGCTATAGTTCTGAGATTTTATAACAAGATATTTGAGATCTTTTCTACAGATCTCAAAGAGTATTCCCTCTTCATCTAACTGAAATTTAGGTAAAACTCATGTTTCCCAAAAGGAACCGGCAAATATTTAGATGAGAATAGAGTTCTTCTGTTTGCTTGTTGGTTTGTTGTTTTTTGTTTGGTTGGTTGTTTTTTTTTTAATCTGCAACAGGATCATTTGCAAACGGTCAGGAAGTACCTGGTGACTTTATACTTGCTCTCATGCAATCAAGGAAAATGCAGTGATATCCAAACCTAGACACATACCAATTTACTTACTAAAAAACTTTTCCAAATCAAAAGTGATTTTCAGCTCCATTGCAAAAACTGAAACCACAGAGAAAGTAAGGAAAGCTATTGGTACAAGTGACTATCACTTTACTCTCCCTTTTGGAGCCTAAAATTATTTCTATAGTGCTAACAGGTATATAATAATACAAAGTCACTACTTTAAGAAAGACAGAATTAAAAAAAAAAAAAAAAAGAAGAGGTGCCACTGAGGTCCTTTCTCAACTGAAGGACAGACAATTTGTATTATGTGATTTAACAAAAGTTCTCAAGAATATATTGAAATATATATTAAAAATTATATAAGACGATTACTTAGAGACTGAAAAAGTACACACTGAGTGATCTTAAATAGAGAGCGACACTGAAGAGACCACTGCTGCTTGCTATGCATGCTAAAGGTAGAAGTCCAATCAAGCAAAAAAGCCCAATTAATTAAAAAGCAATGATGGATATTTTTATTCATGCCAACATAAATATGCTTATATACCTTTTGTAGACTGGTCTTAATTCCCTGGTGTGACTTTACTAGAAAGAATAAAAATGAAAGAGGTGATATGGTATATGAAAATACAGGATGATATGGCAAGGACAATTTTGAGTGCTTTTTACTTAAATATAATTTGGACATATCTCCACAGAAATATGATTAAATATGTCTTCATTATCACCTCCTGACTCTCTCTAACAGATAAAGGCAAACAAGAAATGTTTCTTATTAGAAACTAATCTGCAGTTACTTAGCACAGATAAGGAAACAGATAAGGAAAAGTATCAATGTTTATATCTCAGATATGTAAAATGTTAAGAGAAAAATACCAACATGATATATTCATTACGAACAGACACATAAGAATACAAGGTCACTACTCTAAGAAAAATACCTCAAAATATTTAGGTGTTACTGATGGGTTTAGGTCAGCTGGTTTTTGTCTTGACTCTTCAGTAAGTTCCCAGTTTTCTTGTTTATTGCACAAAATCTAGTGTACAAATTGCTCAGGGACTCATGATTTTTAAGTCCATGTGAAATATCCCAAGAGCATATGCATGAAACCAAGGTTGAAGATCTTTCCATGGAAGAAGGAAGGTGGTGCACTCTGCATAATTTTTTTCTTCTAATGAAAAGTAGAAAATAACCATGAGAGAAAACAGTGCTTAAAAAGGACAACAGTTTCAAGAAAAGAACAGGTGGAAAAATCAAAGTAAGAAAACCATAAAAATTCTTCTGATGTATCACATAAAAATATATAGCTGATGTACAGAAGACCACTGTAAAATAAGACTTATCTGGTATTGACCAAGCTATTAAATGTTCTGTATCTTAAGTTTCATGTTAACTTTGCAGGAGGGAAAGTTGTGCAGAAACTTTTGAGCTACCCAAAACTGAAAAGCTAATTAACATGACTGGGGGACATAACAACTAGGACAAGACCTGCTCCTTTCAGGACTTGGTCTCATATCTCTAATTTGCACCATGTAGATTCATACAGAGTTAGCCTGACAATTTCCTATATGAAGCTCAAAGTCTAGTTTTTCTGGTCATGTTTCGCAATAACAATGAAGTTATTGTGAAACTTTAACTCTGCCTCGAAGTCTTAAGGTAGAGCTCCTGGGTCGTTTTAAAATGTTGTATGACTAGAGCATATTCTTTTCTGGCTGGCTGAAAACGTTACCCTTACTTCCCAAATTAACACATTTAAGGTTATCAGACAATGTAATTTCCTACCCCCATTATAACACCAAACAATAATAACTGAACTTCTGAAAAACTATAGGGCACCTAGAATTGTTGTTGCTTAGCATAAATCTTGATCGGCTTGCTCAGGCTGCACACATCTGTAAATGGATGACTACAGTTGCTTGGATGTTTCATGTGTCCGTCTCTCTTTTCTTGACTCAGCCACACTTTGGGACATATGGCTTTATAAGTAAAAAACATTGCCACCCATATATGGTGGTATATGAAAGGTGAAGGTAGAGCAGACTTCATTTATAGGTGTCATTCTGATTTATTTTGGATGGTTGGATGACACCTGCAATTATATATTTAAATATATATAAATAAATCTACACTTGCCACAAGCCTGTCAAAAAGGCTGTGAATCTCCTGCACTTTTATATGTGCACTTACCACATCTACATACCTGCAGATACAAGTGTCTCTAAAGGAAACTCATTAAAAATAATGTCAGTGACCACTAGCAAATAGAATTTTCTTCATTCTCTTTCTCTCTTTGACTGGGGAAAAAGCCTGGAAATACTTTTCAAACTGAACTCAACAATCCTTTCTGAAAGCTGTACAAGCTTACAGGATTAATTTTAAAAGCCTTTTTGCTACTAGAATATTTTTCTGCAAATACTTAGCCAGAGATGATTGTAAGGTTTGGGGTTTTAGTTGTTTTTGTTTCCAACAGGAAACATTTTTTTGATCTTCCATGCCACCAAAAAAAAGAAGACAAACATAGAAAATATTGCACATAAGGCTTATCAAACATACCAAAAAGTGGACAGATTTCAACTTATAACTGTTTTTAAGGAGAGAAAAAACTTGGATTAAAAAGGCTTTTTAATAGAGGAAGATACAAAAACAGTGACTAAAAGTTAGCCAGATACATTCAAAATGAAAATCACAAGGTGTATCACAATAACAGTGGTTAATAACTGGAACAACAACAAAAAAAGGTAAACGTGCATTCTTTATGTTCTGATGTTTTCAAATTAAATCTCAGTGCCTTCTGAAAGATAGTCTTCCTTTAAATAAGACCTACTAGGCTTTATTGCAAGACTGATAAAACACAGTTCTGTAGCCCTCTCATAAGTGATCTAACTAGATGACCAAGTGATTTCTTCGGTCTTTAAAATGTGCTAATCACTTACAAAAATCTTCCTTTTTTTTGCTAATACAACAAGCGTCTGTTTGAACATGAAGGATAATGTAATAAAGAAGCACTGCACAGTACATTATTTTTATTTAACTTTGAAAAGCTGACAGTCAAGCATGTGAAAGTATGTAGTTTTGAGCTGCAAATAGTGAAGTGTCATTGTTGGACAACCATGTTCAGCAACAGCCAGGCCCCAGTCCAGCAAAGTTCCTAGGTGTAAGTGCAATTCTAAGTTCAAGAACATACCTAGTAAAGCAAATAAAACTAGAAAATTGGTAAAGTTACATATATGCTTAAATGCCTTTTGGAGCAAACCCCAGTGCAATAATGCTTGCAGCTCACTGGGGGATACAGTTGCCATCATCACAAAAAGAAATGCATTTAAGAGAGGTTCTAACACGACATGAGAAGCATTTTACCACATTATGCAAGTTGGATTTTTTTTTTTTTTGCAACTAAGTGCAATGCTTTGAAACTGCTATTAAAAATGAAATTGGCAATTAAGAAATAGTTCACCCCAGCAAAGAGAAGAGCATACTTTTCTCAGTTTCAAGGAAGGTGGAAGCCATAAAGAACATACTAAGTATTTGGTGCCTGCCTTGCAAAGCTATTTCTACAATTTGACAAATAAGGGACACAGAGAAACCACATAAACATCCATATGAGGTATTTAATCTCAGTGGCATCTGGATTCTGTGTGGCCTCAGTAAACAAAGAAGGCTCATCTCTTCACCTGCCATACCAGTTTGTGAGGTGGCTCTAGTAAAAATGGCTACCCTCATACATATGTAAGTATTCTACCTAATTTTCTTTCCACAGTTGTCTAGTGGGTCCATGTTAGAGCTGTAACATTCTTCATATGCTTGAAATAAATGAAGCAAACTAGTCAGCATTGCTATTACAACAAAATTAATTTTAAATAAAAGTATAAAACAAGTCAAAGCAATAGTTAAAGAGTAATACCTTAATCCTCTTTTCTCACACTATTTTCACACAGATATTTCTGTTAGGAAATTCCCCAGCATCATCAAAAAATTTAAGCAGTCCTTATACTCCAGATTAATAAAAAGAAAATAGCAGCTTTAATAATCAGTATTAGCCCACCTCCTATTTCAACACAGAGTAATTAGCTTTATGCCATTCTGGTAAATTTCTAAAAACCAGCTGTCCTTAATCTGATCTCCCATTCCAGTCAATCAGGGTGTATTCTGAGCAGCAGGGAGAGGAAGATCCAGGTGTTGACACTTGCTCTTAATTCCTTCTGGCTGATGAAGTACTGCTGCCCAGCTGTGGTGTGATCAGCATTGTTCTTGAGTTTTCTAGTTGGCCTTCGTATACATTGGGTAGTAGCTTGGCTAATACAACAATCTTTTCTACAGAAGTTTGGATAGGTATGTTGTGGATTCTTTTTGTTTTTTACTACCTATATCTATGTAAGGATTAAATAATATCTATTTAGGGGTAGATTAAAGGATTACTTACTTCTTTGTATAAAAGCTGTTGTTGTTTTTCCTCTAACATAGTAGTCACATAGGTGGATTTATATTTCCTGAAAAACAGCCTGGTTTACTAAGGCCTTCTGTCAGTGTGTTTAGCTAAAATTTACTTTCTTTTCACTGTTACTGTAAAGTTATGGCTATATAATGTAGAAGCTGTAGAGAGTAGGTAGGAGTGATGTAAAGAAGTGCTGTGAATTTTAATAGCTGTTTCACTCTAAATGTGCTTCAGTATTGGTACTTTTATTTCTTTATAGTAGTTGCAGAGGAATTGAGCTTACAGATTCTTTTTTATTTTAATGGTTTAATGTTTCAGTATTCTAGAAAAAAGAGTGAGATGAAAGTTAACATGAACAGAGAGTCAATGCTGTCTGTAGGAGAAATTATAGTGCTAGAAATTGCTTATTTCTGTAACATTTTTCAATTAAAATGCTGCCAGAAAATATGGATTCAGCTTGGGGGGGGGGAGAAGTTTGGGCAATATTTCTCCCACCCCCCCAAAGGAACTTGATCTAGTCACTAGATGAATATCAAGTTGTACTTAATCTGTTTTAAACTGTTCTAAACCAGCTGAGTTTTAATCATGAAGGTAACATTATTTAATGTGATAAAAAAATGTTGACAATATTTCTTCTGGTGACAAAATTTCTGCTGTTATGAGTGGGAAAGGAGTTTAGAAAAGCTTAAAAGGAATTAGTCCATAGGTTGTTGAGGAGGCACATCCTCATACACACATGCATTTAGGACCTGATTTTATTATACTCATTGGTAAAGTTCTTATTTCAGTAGGAGTAAGTCTTGTGATGTATGGTACTTTAATGAATATTTGTTTTCTCATTTAAGTGTTTTGTTTACTTCTTAGAACCTTTAGGTGGGGGAGTAGGGGAACTGCATGAAATAGAAAAATGGAGGGAAAAATAGTGTTAAGATCATGAACAAGAAATATGCTTATGTGAAAAAGAAATATAATTGAGCATTTCTGTAATGTGGAACTAGATCAATGGGAGTGAACATATTGTTAATTATATACTGATAATTTGCAAGCAAAATCAGTATAGCTCTGTTGACAAATGCACCATTTTACAGTTTGGCCTATGTTTTCTCTTCCTAAGCAACTGAAATCAATCAAGCTTATTACATTGCTCTGTATAATAATGTTTAGCTAGACAGCTGTTACTGAAACTACTTCACCTCAGTGAATGAGTCTTACTCTTTTCTCATGAGGAATACTACCTAATTTATTAATGGTGATTGTTCTTACAGAAATATGATTTTACAAGTGGAAAACAGTTTTAAATAGGTGCCATCTAGAGACTTTCAAAGCAATTTTACCCTTCCTTGTGATAGCTTTGTAATTGGCGAGTATATTTACAGAATTAGGAGGTAGATAGAATGAGATCCAAGGTAATTTCTAAAACTGTGAAAAGTCATGTTAATCCTTTGGGATTTAGTGATTGGGTCAAAATGCAGGCAATCATAGTACTTTGATATGCTTTCCTTTAAAAGAATTTTGAATAGGTGTAGCAGATGTTTTCTAATGAAATTTTAGTGTCCCAATTAGTTTCAGTTTGTGGTTTTTGAGTTTTGGGTTTGGTTTTTTTAAGTGACAGAAGTTGGGTGGGCAAATGAAAGAAACTATACCTCAGTTGACAATCAGTAACTGGAGGAAAACTAATGGAGTAAGTGAAGAGAAAAAATTAAATGAAATGAGATCTTCCTGTGAAAAGTGTCCCTTTTTTCTTCTCAGAGTGGAAATATGGTCATTAGAACGGTGTTCTTCTTCTTTGAGATTGTAGTGTCGACTAACTGGTTTTAGGTTGTTGTCATGTTTTCTACTCATTAAAAATTTGGGACTTGTATGTCTAAGTAATTACTGTATTGTTCCCTGTTCAGTGGATTTGGACAAATTAATACAAAACATACTATGAAAAGACAACTTTAAATGTGTAAAATGCACTAGTTTGTAATCTGTAATTTGACTTTTTTTCTTCTTCATGGTGAGCAACTAAAGTTTAGACATAGGGAAAGGATACACAGAAAGTAGTACTTTGATTTCCCTCCCCACCCCCATGTGCAGATCTGGCTGGTTAGCATTTAATTAACAAACACTGCTATGGTTGTTAAACAGATTATATTTTTTTTCTATTTTTATGTATGATTTTTGTATTGAATTTTCTTCTGTGCAACCAGATTTCCGATAAGTAACTGTTTGTGATTCCTGGAAAAGTTCAGTGGAAGAGATCACAAAAAAGCAAAATGTAATATCTCATTTTGTCAGGCTTGGTGTTATTATTATTACATCCTATACAGCCTAACAGTCTGGGATGTTTATGTGCAGGCAAAACTTTGGCCAAAAGCACTAAACAGAAAAAGGATACCAAAACATTGGGTCCAAATGTATTTGCATTTGCAGTAAGGAGGGAGGGACTTGGTGTTAAATACAATAAAGAGGAGTCTTGTTTCTGAACCTTAAAATGTTATTATCTCCTTAAACAACTCTGATATGTGAAAAAAAGCTAAACGTTTCTTTAGTAAGAGTTAATAGTAACTCTTATACTAAAAGTTCTGCAAATGTTATACAGAGAGCAATACAGTTAGGTGAATGCCTGTGAAACTTGAGAGCTGGGAAGGGAAACAAGTAATCCTTAATTGGTCATCTGAGTGCTTTTTGGTGAAAGAGAAATACCTGCTTCAGTTCATTTTGGAATACACTATTCCTGAATCGGATAAAAGAATGCCTCTGAAGATAATATTCTTGCCTCTTTAATTGTTCCCTTGTGTGTTGTCCTTGCAGGTGCTCATTTAATTTATTTAAAAGTACTTCAGAGGATATTAATCTAGAAGCAAAAGACCTAAGATTCAGATTCCATTTATCTGATACTCTGTTGGTATTCGTGTGCCACACTAACCGTATCATCATGTACTAGTACATCACGTAAAGCATACCTGTGCTTAAGTCATGTATTAAAATAACAAGTTTAATTTTTAGTCAATAACTAAGGTAATAACGCTGTGAAATTCTATGGAGTTTAGAGCTATCAAAATTCTTACTTGCAAGAAAAATGTAAGATTTGCCAGTCTGTAGGGTTTTGTGGCTCATATTCAGCATTGTAATAATAAGTAAATGAAATGTAATTCTTTTTTACCAACTAAAAATAAATTACCTAGCACTCAAAAGGCCATGATGGCTATCCTGTTCTCATACAAAAGCTTTGTGTATGCCATAAGAGAGACTGTCACTGTGCTGAATTTTTATGATCATTGCAGCAGAACATCAATGTGCAAGAATTGTTCACTTTGTTTAAATCCAGTTCTCTTCGCGGATTTGATGTGGTCTGCGATTGCAAGGCAGTCAGCGAGGAAAAGGCAGTCCAGTCCCTTCATCAGGGAGGGAAACTTAAGACTAAAGTCTCTTAGATAAGTACACATCTCCCTTCAGCATTTAGTAAAGAGGCAAAACACAGAAAAAGGAATTCAGACAACTTGGATGACAGATGTAAAATACAATGTGGCTAGTAAATAGATAACTAAAAGGGTTGGGAAATGCATTTTACACCTGGTATCTCTTAAAAGAGCTTGGAATTGCTTAAAATTTTTAAGCATTTTATGTGTGGATTAAACTAATTTAGGGATAATTAAAATTACCTTTTTAGCATTGCTACAAGCTACTTTAGTAGCTATGTGTCATACTGCAGAATAAATAGGCTCTGCAACAAGAAAAAATGTAGTATTCTCACCAGAACTTGATGGGACTCTTCTAGAATATTGTATGACACATTGGTCTCTGAGTGGGATTTGTCAGTCCATAAAGAAAGCAACAAGAAACAAAAGTTACGATGAGTTTTAAGAAATCTGGCATATAGTCAAAAGTTGTGGAAACTTAGATAATTTGTGATTTTTAATAAATTTCTTGAGTAAATATTTTCTTTTGAGATTGCTTTGAAAGATTCTGTTAAATTGTTTTTTACAATACTTGTGATGTGTTTTTATGTGGGCATTGAATTTTAAAAAGCAATTATTTTAAAGACCTAGGACTTTAATAATGAATGAAGGCTTAAGCTTTATTAATTTTATTTAGGAAAAAAATCTCCTGGTTATAGTTATTTTAGGCAATATAGCTATAAGAATTATAGCAATCAATACAGCCCTTAGCACTCAGACAGGATCAACTACACCCATGATGTGCTTAACTGATGTTTGTCTAGCAATGTTCTTAAAAACCTCCAGAGCTGAAGAATTCAGAGCTGTTTCCAAGCAATCTGTTATGGTGTTGAGTTCTTAGAAAATTTCTAGCCTGAATCTTCCTTTCCACCATGCAGGACCATTCCTTCTTGTCTCACTCCTGAAAACAAAGAAAAATAGACTATTCTTTTCATCTTTGCAGCGGTTTTCAGAGCCTACCATGTCTTCCTCCTGTTATCTCTCCTGTTTGTTAAACGGTTCCAATTTATTCAATTTTTCCTTATAGGTTAGTGAAACCAAAAAATGAGAGAGCTCAGTTTTGGGTGGTGGAAAGTACATACTCTTCAAGATATTCCTTGCTTGTAAACATCATATTTATATTGGAATAATCAATTTCAGAGATATTTTATTAACACAATTTTTAAAGTGACATTTCCTTGACATAAAATAGGATCTTACAACTATATAGACTCTAAAGATGATATATGACATATGTTAAATAACACTTCACAGAACCTACATTTATCTAAAGGAATACTCTTTGGGACTGGGATACTTCTTACTGCAGTGCCTAATTTTGTTACAGTCAAATTTCATTTCTAGCATAATGCTGTTGACCTTAATGAATGTGAGTACAATGAAAAGACATACTCAGAAACCAGATATTGCTTAACACTAAGAAATTGAATAGCGTGAGAACTCAGTTTTGAATGTCACAAAGTTAGTGTTCAAAAAAAGTTAAGAACTTTATAAAGTTTAAAATATTGCTCAAGCCTAGTATGTTATCTGACTTAGTAGACTCCTACTATGTAGTGATCATGTGTTTTTTTCAAATTAGTATCTTCTACTGTTTCAAAAGTACTCATCTTTTGAATTGAAAAAATTGATACTAATCAAAAAGCTATTAATTTCCATACCTACAGACAAGGCTACATCTATATATACTGCTTGAGTCTTAAAGGTAATCACCGTAAGATCTTAAAGATGAAAGGGTTTGTGTGAAATAAGAGGGGGAAGGTTTGTTACCTAAAAGCCCGAGGCTAAATGCTGTACTCTTTTCAAAGAGCTTTATAAATGCCATCAAAAACTTGGATAAGCCCTTCCTCTTTTAGTTAGACATATAGAATGAATATTAAATCACAAGTTGATCAGCTATGTGGATTTTTCTCTAAGGCAAGGCAAGTAACAAAATTATAGAACACTTCAATAGCTAAACTGGGTAGTAGAATGGGAACCAAATAGTACCAGGCACTCAAGATACAAATGCTGCATTAGAGGTAACTGTAAAAATTACCTAATGATTTTTGTGATAATTTAGATTTAGAAAGACTAACATAAATGAGATTTATCACTCTATTGCTAGAATTCAATTACCTCTGTCTGTTGGATGAGGTTGTCTTTTTTTTTTTCCTTTTACAAGTGGCCAGAGTTTTTAAAATAAACAACTCTCAGCATCTGACAGAGAAAAAACATTTATTGTCAAATTAAGGACAAGAAAAACTCAGTCTTTAATGCATATGTTTCCTAAACATCTTGCTAATGCTAGTATGATATTAAGATATTTAGGATAGTCTTTTCAAAATATCAGTGCTAAACTTTGAGTAAAATTGAGTCAGTAAGTGTCTAAGTTTGTATTACCTACCCAAGGAGAAAGCATGGTTACTGTTGCCTAAACCTTGGAAAAAAAGGATATGATGTCAGTTTCCCATCTCCCAAATGAGTTTCCCATTCACTAATTTTTTTTTTTTTTAAATCCTGCTCCCTGTTTTTTGGCCTAATAAAACTTTAGTCACTGTTTCAGGAGCTTTTTCGGCTCTAGAAAAACAGTTCAAAGTATAGGCTGAATATGGTGACTTACTACTCTCCTGAGGGAAAGGACAAATCTTGTGACTTTTGCATCTGGGGTAAATGACCATGACTCTACATATATTGATGTGCTTAATGTGGCTGGAGCATACTTAAACGTTGGTTTATTGTTATTTTTCTAACAGCCTAAAACACATACTAAGCATTAAAATAGCAGAAGGAAAGGAAGATATTTTTTTTTATCCTAGCTTGCTCTTTCGAAGTTGAGTGAAGTGCTAACAAATCATGGGCAGTTGTACCGTGACTTCTTTCTGTTTATCCCTCTGAATATACAGTACTGGATATTGATGTATCTATTATTTATTGGTGATTTAGGGTGGTTCCTAAAGACACTGAATTGAAGGAAAAGTAATTGAGAGATAATGCAACTTAAAGGGTGAGACGGGATGACTCCAATAGGAACCATTCTATTTCTCAATTTATCATCTATTGAAATATGACAGGGTTATATATGCATGTTATTACCTGGAGAAAAGTGAAATAATTAGAATGACTGTTCTTTTCTTCTGGTGAAAGTGTGGGCTTCTAGTTGCCCCTTAAAATGTAAGTTTTCTTATTTTAGGCTACTGAATACATAAAACTAAGAAGGTGCTACAGAACTCAGTGGCAATATGGATTGGACATACCTAGACAAGCTGCTATTCTAATTTGCATTTTTTTCAGTTTCCACATCAGATTTTAAGTATTTACTTATGACCATATAAAGGGAAAGCAGTGAAATGCTGAATTCAGCTAAAACAAGACTCTACCAAATTAGAGATGGAGAGCTGATGTATTTTCCATTTCCATCTACTGCATAATATTTCTAATTAAAAAAAAAAAAATCTGAATTGAATCTTTATGCTGATTCATACCAGCTAAGTTCCTAAAACAATAAAGCAGCATCATTATCTACAATTCTAAAACTAAATCATCACGCTGTTGCTCAGGCATTATTTAAAAGGCTTAAGTAGACTTCCCAGGGAGGCTCATTTCCATCCAAATCAAATCTATCGCAATTGTAACCCCACCCTATTTGTAATGCCTGGTGGGACACTTAGAGCTTCTGTTGTTTATGAAGTATTGCAGTGTAAGTAATTTGCCTGCATAAGAGATCTATAGCTTGAAGGGCAAAGGTCTTGATCGCCTGTGACCCAGAAACAAGAAATGTTTAGCCTTTCTGTGTACATAAAGTTTGGCCACTTCAAAACCTTTTGAATGTGCCTGTGCTGTGCCCCTGAAGCTTTATGTGAGTCTTCTCTCAACAGTAATTGTTTTAAAAATTCCTTTTAAAATAGTACCTTGCAGGGACTGCTTGGCCTCCTAGAGTGTGAATAAAAAAATGCATTCACTGTCACAATCAAGCTCTTGGGAGTGAATGATAACACTCGGCTAATAATTTGTTGCTTTAGGTTACTGTGTAAGCAGTAGCTTAAACTGTGATTTCAAAGATAGTATTTAGCTTCATGGTTTTAATGACCTGTGCAGCTTTGGGTATGGTAATTGTCCTTGGTTTTTCTGTGTTCCATAAATTCTCAGCTTACAGTAATGCAGTGTACATAAATAACTTGCACATGTTACCTGAGAAAAGAACTTAGTTTGGTTAACTTCAGGTATCTCTCAGATGCAAGAAAGGATTTTGCCAAATGGTCTGGAATTTATCACTGCAGCTGCTGGATCAGGCAGCAAGGGAAATTAATCCAAAAATATGCTAAAAATTTGAACACAAACAGGGATTGTAGTGCAGTCTCCTTCCCATTCTTGAGTATGATCTGAGTAACACTTTAACTCTTTTTATTTGAAGTGTGCTAACCATTGTGTGATGGTGTCTCAAGGTTCTTGGCAATGAGATTTTTATGCTGAGTTGAATCTCTCTCTGAGATGTTTCTAAGAGCCTTGGGGCTCTTGGTTCTCATAACATTCCTTTTTTGGTAGAGTACTGCTATGCTACTAAAAGCCCTGTTAGAAATACATAGCCTAAATCCATATTAGGCAAAATAGTGCTGAGGATGGTCTATTAAATCTCCTTAGGTCTCCAATTTGCAGATTTGTTTCTTTTCACTGCTGATGAATGGAGGCTGGTAGCAAAATAGGGTCTTAATAGTAAAAAGCAGATTATGTTGTGGAACTAGCAAATGGTGGGTTAACGGGGAGAGCGAGGCTCTTTATCCATCAGTTGTTCACTATGCAAACTTATTTTCAATTCTGAGCAGAAAAGCTCTCCTTGACATTACCCCAGCAAAGAGCTTCTCTTATGCAGCTGTGTTGGTCTCTTTCCCTGTGTAGAGCTGAAACATCAGGACACACAGCAGGCAAGACATGGTGAAGTGAGATTAGGAGAACAGTTTACACCTGGGACCTTGTAGCAATTCTAGAATAAGTCATCCAGACTTGGTGTTTAATGGATATTCTGCAGAAATGGTGTGTCCATATTGCTCCAGTTACATGCTTATTTAGCTGATTTAGCATATAAACCAACTAAATTATTTTGACTTAAGTTTTTGTGGGCCCAATCTCTGAGCTACTTCTCAACTTTTCACCCCCCCCCCCCCCTTTTTTTTTTCCCCAACATTTCTTCGGGAAAGAGGGTGTGAAGAAAAGGATGTTTTGACTATTAAAGCTTTTATATTTTCTTCTTAAGGGCTGGAGCAGGGGTAGAAAGAACAAGTATCACTATCAAATTTGACTGTAAATGATTAGCAGAAGTCTACGTAAAGCAAATATGTTTAATTCATTACTATACCTTGTAAATCATTTATTAACGCTTCAGTTCTTACTTTTGCTTCAGTTATCTCAAGTAAACTTCAGAAAAATATTTTCATGAATTTCATTAAGCTAAATATCTTATTACGTAAAGCCCTGCGATTGAACAGATGTTCATGTGGTTAAACAACAGTTTCAAAGAGTGGGGTTGAATGTATGTTTTTATGGTGTTTTAAAAGGTCTATGTCCCCTTGAAGCTTTTGTTGTCATCCTACCTTTAGCCAGTTCGGATATAACTGAGAAACCTGGGTGGAAAGAAAAACTAGGGTGCAGTTATGTATGCAGTTTGTACATTATTCACATTGCTATTTTGTTTCAGTGATATCATTAATTTGCCATTGATACAGAAAACTGCTGTAAATTGGAACATAATGTGCTTTTCTAACTACATCTTATTTGCATAGCATGACACACTTTGCAGTAGATACTAGTGTAGTCTTATATGGAAAATGTAAGATGAAAAGTAAGTTACTTCAGATAACCAGGTTAATTGTAATTCTGAGACAGACATGGCATGCCTGCATTTACTGATAGTCACAGCTTAACTTTAATTGTTATAGCTGACAATGTTGTATCTCTTTTATACATGGCTTTCAGTCCTTCATAGATTAGGTCCAACTATTAATTTTCCTTGAAGGGATGGGGACTTACAGGTCAGTGCTGACTTTAAATTACCATTTAATTTTAAAGAGAGTCAAGTAGTCTGTTGACCACGTGGGCTGCTTTTCACTTTGGAAGATACCCATAATTGTAATGCTATTTGTCATTTTAAGACTAGGAATATGACCCGAGTTCCCAGGCACACATAGCAAATAAACACTCGTGTCTCTTGGGAGTAGTACTACTAGCCTACTACTAACTTTGGCTCGTTATACTAAGATCGCTGAACATTTAGCCCTTTTGATGTACTGTGTACGTGATATATGAGAATGAGTGAGTGGGTGTTGCTTGGAAATGTCCTCTGTTCATCCATAATATAAACAGGCCATACTTACTGGTCCCTAGGTAACCAGTTTCTGTCTCAGTGTTTAATCTGCAGTCTCCTGGAAAGATTGTATGTTGGACCTGATTCTGTTTGTATTAGAAAATTATCTAGTTTGTAGAAATTCTAATGATTTACTATACAAGATTCTAGCATAAATAACCTAAACTGAATGCCCTGATAACTCCCTTACCCTATATATCACGGATGCTTTAGCAATAAATCATTCTAATCATTGGGTTAGGCAGTGTGCAACAGACAACCTCAACATCTTTTCTTTGTCTTTTAGAGGCTACATCCAGTAAACTGAAGTTCATTAACTCATGAGCCAAGTGTTGTACTTTGTTGCTTTTCCTAGCTGCCTGCTCCTTAATGCTGTTACCATCACTTTTTAAAAATATTTACTAATGATTTATATACAATAAACCATCTCATGATAGTGATTTGAAAATGTTTCTTCTCTCTGTCTCTCTGTTATCCCAGTCTCTTAGAATTAGAAAACAGAAAACAAGAAGGGGGTGAGGGGGACCCTGTGCTTCATCAATGATATTTTTCTTGTTATGGTCTTATTTGTGTTGCATTTGCCACTTCTTGCACTGACATTTGACAGCATGACTTCTCTTTAGCTGTTCTACCTTGTCTTCAAATGACAAATTATCACTCTTAGTACAATGGAGTCTTTCACTTTACACTTCCTTTTGCATTAGAATTTGCAAAATATGGCCAGATGCTTAGTTAAGAGAAACAGATTAATATTGGGGTTTTTTCTGCATTTGCAGAAAGAGGAACTTCAAGGAGAATTTAAGGACTTCCCTCTTATGAACACTTTAAGATATCGAAGCGTCTCCATCTGTGCAGTCCTGCTAGATGGTGCGTGTGGTAGATTCCAATGCGTACTACTGCCTGCAGAGTTGGCAGGCAACTTCAGAGTCTTGTCCACTCTTGTAGTCCTCTCTTTTGTTTTAATACAGACCATACACTATCCAACTGTCATGCTGGTTGTAGTAAAAAGAATGTTTTTATTTAATAGAGTCAACAATGACAGTTGCTTTCCTCTTTTAGGGTTGCTAAACTGTCTTTTGTGTCAGCCCTGTGCTTCATCCATTACAAAACTGTACCATAATTTACCATCCTGCTTCAGCAGAAGTAAATCTCTAGGTAGATGATATCCTGAATATAAGTCAGTAATGTTCAAGACTTTTAGCAGGGGTGAATACCTTCTTTTTCTCTGCACCCCACCCCCCAACCTTCCCTCGAGCACCATGTTGCACCAGCAACCGTGTCTCTCACACATGCATTCCTCTGGAACAACAGTGCTTACAAAGTGCAGGCAGAATGCAATGCAATATATAGTAATCTTGGCCAAAGGAATCAGTTGTGAAATGAATTTTTGGAAGACCATGTTACTTGGGCATTTTCATTCTGTAGCAGCTGTTAGTTACTCTTAAATGGCTGTATTGGAATAAATGAGTGGAAAAGACTTCATGAATTTCAGCCATGACCACAGATATTATTGCCATCATAAAACACTTTATGTACTGGTAAATTTTGCATATTGTATAGTTTAACATATGATTAAATGTATTTGTAACTTATGCCATAGGATTCCAAAAAGGTAATAGAAGCTCTTGACTGTTCTCTTTTATTATATTCCACTTCTAGAAAGTTCACGGTTTTAGTATTTACTTCAGAACTCTTTGTGTTAGGTAGGGCCTCAGAGGCACTTCAAATACTAACTAAGAAGTAAAGAGTTGCAGGAATGGCTTATTACCTGCCTGTTGGTTAGTACTCAGACAAATTAGCTTGCTAGTTCAACAGGCATATGGATCCATTTATGTCATTTGAACTGCATTTGCATATATGTTCCATGCTGGGCAGCTGAAAAAGAGAAGCAGAGAAGTGGCAAGCACAGGAAGCCACAACTGGCAGCTTGGTAATTAATATAGCTAAAGTTCTTATCTCAAATGCACAGAACTTGTAAGATGAATGCAATTAAAAGTATACTGAAATTTCTGAGTCCATGTTACTTAAAGTTTGAGTGCTGTGGGCTTAAACAGTAACAAATATTTTCTGTTTTATAGCCTCTCTTGCTGAGTATTTTGAAGCCAAAAAGTACTAGCAAATATGACATGTTCGTAGCTCTATACCTTCTGAAAGAAGGGTAGTATGCCTTTCAGATCCTTGCTGCACATTTTGTATTTGTCAGCTATGAGAGCAGGACTGTATGATTAAAAAATGCACATAGTACTAACGAGTAAATACTTTGTTTTTCTAGGAAGCTTTACTGGGAGCAGGAGGGGGGAAGAAATAAAAAAAAAATTCTATTTTCCCAGATTTAAATCTCATCAGACCAGCAGCATGACACAATATGTAAGAATTTGTTATCTTGAGTTTTGTAACCTAGAACGTGTCCTCAAAAAGAGTATCTAGATCTAACTAGAAGACTTGTAGTGATGGTTTGTTTCAGTGAGTGTCATGATCACTAATTACAAGTAGATGTCTTATTTTCATTAGTACTTGCTTTAGTTTGTTGATCATCTTATATTTCTGCTAGATTAAGCATTCTCATTTCTTAATTTCCATTGGTTTTTCATTTGTTTTAAGCTTTCTGAAGCAAAATGCCTGAAGTAAAGGCAATGTTGGGCTTGCAACAAGACTGCATCTTACTTGGTCATTTAAAATTTTCTGCTCTTTAACTATAACCCTAAATTCAAAGTGAAGAGCACTTTAGATGCTCTTTTATGATATAATAGAGAACTCAAACTGAAAACCATAAATCTTTTGAGAGCTGGCAGCAGCAAACGACGTCTTAACCACAAACCCAACTGAATGTTTTATCTTGCATATACACGTTTTTGCCTATGAATGTAATTTTCCAGAAATGACCGTCAGTTGAATGACTTTGACAGATGTCACTGTCAGTTGCTCGTCAGGGAAAACGGCCTATGATACGCTGACTAGTACATCACCTTCAGCCCTTACAGAAGGTGAATATGCTACTGCAAGTGTATTTTTCTTGCCTTGGTTCTTACAGGAGTTTAATATAAGTTATTGTCCATTACATAGCAAAATGTTTTCAGTCCAATGGGGGTAACAGGAAAAAAGAGACAGTAACAGTAGCATCCGATCTTATTGTAGCAGCGATAGTACCAATAGCCCCTTCAGGTGCTATAAGGCAGTTTTGAGACTTGTCTTACCCACAGAGTGGAGGTCTAAAGTATTTGTGTGTCTTAAGAAGCTTGTGCTCCTAGGAAGTTTCTGGATGGTCCTTGTGAGTGAGATAAGACTTTAGGAAGAACGAGTCATTGCACTATTAGAATGCTCTCCTGAAAACACTAAAACTACCTCCTAGCAAGACAGGTTTTGTGATATTAGCAAATTAGGGACTTTTCTTAAAACATCACTTAATCTTTAGTTTTTAATTCTAAAGTCAAGTATAGCATCTCTAACTTTACATTGAGTCATAGGCTTAGCATAAAAAGCTGAATAACTTGCAATATGAAAGCATGTTTTTTGTTTGTTTGTTCTAGGTTTTGTTTGATTTGGTTGTTTAGATTTCTCTTCAGGAGCAAATTTTTGTAACCATATAAAGAATATTCCTTGACTTAATGATTAGTAATAAAGAAAGAAATCAATGTTAAGAATTATTAGGAACGTAATAGAGGAATTAAATAGAAAATACCACTGATTATTTAAATCTGCAACAAACATACAAGAACTGTGTGCAATCCTTTTCTTCATTTCAATTATGGATGGAAAAAAGGTTTAGAGAAGGATGACAAAGATAATCAAATTAACAAAACTACCTTCTGCATGAAGAAAAAGCATACTGACTAGGAACCTTCAGGGGGAAAAAAAAGTAAAGAAAACTAAGGGGTATATGGAAGGAGGTTTACAAAATCAGAAGTGTAGAGGAGAGGGTGGATAGGGTCTTATTTCGGTTCCACCATAAGAATGAGAGGCATAAAGTAAAACCAGTGGTATTCAGAGCAAACCAAGGAATATGGTTCTTCACACAACGTATTAATAAGCTGTCACATGGTATTATGGATAGTGAATATTTACATGATCTCGAAGGGTGACGGTTCAGATTCCTGGAAGAAAAATAACTTAAGTACTGTTATATAAAAAAGATAACATTTCTGCTCAAGAAGTTTTTGAGCTGCATCTTGCTAAGGTCTAGAAAATATTCTGGGGAAGTATAGCTATGTGCTTGCCTTCATCTTCCCTAGGCACCTGCTGTTGGTCACTGTAAGGGTCAAGATAGTAGGCTAGACAGACTCTCTTTCCCCCGTATTTTCACTCAACATACAAGCTGCATCTATTTCAGAAATATTTGAGGGTACCTAACAGGAAAACAGAAAGTAGGAAAACATTTTGTACATTATGTCAGAATTTACCTCTGGGGAAAAAAAAAAGTCTTGCCTCTGAAAAAGAAACATTACTTTGAGGATACAGCTGTCTGACAAAGGCTTTATGGGTTTGGTATTTATTGCTTCTCAATCACTTCTGGTTCAAACAGGTTATTATTGCAAAAAAATTCTCTCTTTGGGAGCGATGCAGGCCATTTTGCATTCTGGTGGCTGTTATGTTGAGATGGTAGGCAGTGACTGTTTACTTAGTGGTACGAGTTATACAAGAATTCCTAAACATTTCTCACTTAACCTATACAGGCTATACTGTCTATGAAGGCAACTATATGTTGATTTGGTCAGCTAGTTTTTAAATTACTAATATATTGCATCAAACAGATTTTGCATCTTTTAAAAAATATGTGCTAGGATTCTTTCAGGTCCTTACTGGTTTCCTTCATTGACATTTTACATAGTTTTCATGGCTATCCTGTTTGGACAACAATGTATTTCATATTCACTTTTTAAAAATAGAAAATAAGAAAGAAAATTTTAGTAATGTCTGTTACATATGAGCAAAATAACTAAGTTAATTTGATACATGCTGCCTGAGTTATTACTATTATTAGTCTTGTCTCCTCTCTTGCTTAGTTTTCTCATTTCTTATTGCTACAGTATTTTAACTTCAATTACTAAGAGAGATTAAATAGTTGCTTGCTTTTTTTTTTTTAATGGGGAAAATAAAGATCTCTTAATCTGTCAGCTGCTGGGGGTTTGGGGTTTTTTGGTTTTGTCTTAACTGAGATCACTTTTTATTATTTTTTTTTCTTTTTTACTAGTCTGTTAGTTCTCTTACTTTATGCTGCCTAATACTTTTGTTTGTTTCTTCCTTGCATTTTCCTTATTTTTTGCAGCCAGAAAGTTTTTGTCCCAAATACAAATTCATTTCAGAGAATTCAGTTTCAGAATCAACACAAACCAATTCTCAGTGTTTTCAAGAAAATGTAATCCTTGCTAAATTATACAATTCACATTTTTTTCTCCATCTGATCAATTTAATGAAAATAGACTCTTGTCTTTCTCAATTTGTACTTATTATGTGCTTTGTCATGTAACAGTACTTGCCTACTGATAGAAATGAGTGGTGTTTTTGCATAAGCCTGGAAGATAGCACTCGATTATTCAAAACATCAGTTCTTATATAAAGATGACATACCAAGGAAAAGAAACTTGGTAACATGTGGGTTTTGGTTTTGGTTCATGCTCTGTAGTGGCTTGCTGCAGGTTCCTGGTAGTCATCTCTAGCTGTATTGTTTGAGCTTTTACAGATGCTGGTCTGCATTCCCTGCTTCTGATTAAGTTTTATGGCTTTGCAAACCCTGCTAAATCACCTTTACAAATTTGTGATCATATTAGGTTCAAAGAGGATTTATTAATTTTTTTTTTTAACAGAAAAAGAAAATAATCTTAGTCTTGTAAATGCTAGGTATCTGGAGAAGAAAAATCCTGGATTTATAGCCAATTTCCCCTATTATATAGTATTTGTTATTACTATTCCTCTTCTTCAATGTTGCAAGATAAAACAAAACATTAAGCTACATATTTTATTTGGGGAAGGAGGAATATTTGGCTTTGTTGAGTTTTGGTGGGGTGTTTTTTGTTTGTTTGTTTGTTTCAGAACTAAGTATAAATATTTCCAGAGGCATGTAGTTGTATATGAGTTTGTTTCCCTGCTCCATCAGTTGTGATTGGGGGGGGGGGAAGTCCTGTTTTAACAGAGGGAAAACAACCAGTTAAGCCTTGTCCTCCCTTTCTGAACGTGCATACCTGTAAGTTACCACAGTTTAAAAAGGAGTATTTTTGTGGGAGCTGTTTGTTAAAATAGTATTACCTGCCTGGATTATTTGCTTGCTTTCTTCTATTCAAAATAAGTAGTAATTTTTAAATGGAAAAGAAAGCACTTTTGTAATGACAGAATCAACTTACTGTAAGCCTCATCTTGTCCTTAAATTACATTTTCATTCCTATAGAATGAAGAAATAGAAAGATATGTTGCGGAGTATGCCAAGTTGGAAAAGGAGCACTTCCCTTGCTTTCAATACAGGACTGAACTTGATGGAGAATCAAAGATTGTTTTTGCAACACAAAATGTTGGATTTATGTTGCTGTCAATTTTGCCAAGATTAAGGCAGTTGAAAACCAAAACGTCTATAGATTTCTTCATCATGTACTGTTCTGCCTAAAATGCAAAACAGTAGGAATGAAACTTTCTCACTGAGGATAGTGGAAAATTTCGTTACTGATTTTTAATAAAATTTTGGATTTTACTAGTATTGGAATATCAGCTTTTTTTTTTCCCCTAAGCAAATAATGAACATGGCTCTAATTTGTATCCAAAGTGGAAAGTCTTATAACAGTGGCTTGAGTTAGACTGACAGTCAAAAAATTGGTAAACTTTTCTACTAATTAAGTACAACGCAGATTCTTACTGCATTTTAACACTTTGGTCTTCGAATTGAAAATAAAATCTTGCTGAAGGGAGATAGGAAAAATCATGGAAATCGAGAAAGCAAATCTTTAGAGTAGAACAAAGCAATGCTGTCAGAGTTAAGTATGAGATGCCAAAAGGGGAAAATACGTATTTAAATCCCATATTTGTAGAACCTTTATAACTACAGTTTTTCTGTAGCTAACCCATCTTAAGCAACATTTTGACTATGTGTTTTATTCATTTTATTTTAACTAGCCTGGTAGCATGCATATGACTGAGCAGCAGGATGTCTTTCATGTACAAAACACTCGCCAAATATTAGTAAAACTGCACTCCTGTCAATCTTTTATTTAAACAAAAGCAAAAAGAACTTGGAGGCCCCAGCAGATCTAATAAAGATTTGTGTTGCTTTCTACCAATACAGGATGATTACAAGTATGGGGGGATAACAAGGTGAAAATTCCTGATATGCAAGTATAAGTAAATATTTTCATAAAGTATAAATGCACTGTAAGAGTACTGGGGACATGCTTTCTACTTTCCATAGATGTCTTATGGCCTTCTGCCTAATCTTTGGAAACAATAACTGTGACACTGATGTATTCAGTGCTATTGTGCCTGTTGTATTAGGAAAAAAACCTAAAAAAACTACTTCAGAGTAAGATATTCTGTTTAAGACGCATTTGGACAAACCAGGGGGTAAATCTGCCTGGGAAAATGGGATTTAAGTGTCTAGAAAACAGGATTAGCCTTTTCCATTTGATCTTTGGTGAAATCATATTGAACTGAGATGTTTCAGAGTTGACAGCTCCTAGTGAATTCGCTTTTTCTTCATGTTACTGAATTGGAGAGCAGAGGCCACAGGCCCTGCTGCCCTTTTATTGTCATAGCTCTGTTGAGTCAATTCTCATGCAAGAACTTGTGTTGCATATATTGAGTAGCTAAGGCTTCACTAATAGTATTTGACATTATAATAGATTTCCAGCCAAAATTATAGAGAAATATTAGATGGATTCAAATCTCTGTGATTAATAGGATATGTTACTTCACGCAATTTTTTTTACTTCTTTGAAGTAAGAATACATAATGAATGTCATAATGTATTTATAGTCTTTGCAACTTCCTAGAATTACTACCTCTCAAGTAGGTGGCAAAAAAGGTAACTAACAACTATTTCTTTCTTGTTTTAATAAAAATCAAACATAAGCTTCTAGTTAATACAAAAAGAAGGTTTTTGTGCTGCTTTTTACGTAATTATGTAACGATGAAGGCCACATACATGGTATCACTTTAAAAAAATCCTACCACAACTGAGAAATTTATCATGTGGCAAACCAGCTAAACTCAGGAGAAAAAAATTTCGGTGGAGTTATTATCTGTGCATAATTTTGTAAGAGACAATCAGCATTCTAAATAGAAATTAAAAGTACAGTGCCCCTGAAGAATAGATCTCTTGTGGAAGTTATATCTCAGCTGGTTCTCTTTCTATTCTGCTATTAATTCAGTTGAGCAGTTTGCGTTTATTGCACAAGAAAGTTGGGGTGAGCAAGTATAGAATCTCCTCATCCACAGGTAGACATTTAGTGTTTGCAATGAGAATGTGTATAGAGATATTGAGCAGAATTTTCTAAGCTGGATCTCAAACATTAGAGAAACCAAGTGTTGCATTTGGAGAAACTAAATTTAGTAGCTCTCATAAAACCTGATACTTCTGAAAATCAGACCTCTTGTATAAAATAATTGATATTTAGCTATAAAGGAAAGAATACCTGAACACAGTTGTCTTGTTTCCATTTATTTCATCCTTGAGATACACAAAGGAAAAGCAATGCTGTTCAAATTATAACCATGAATTTGGTTCCAACAGAAAGATCAACTTGTGGGGAGTTTTTGCATCTGTTTTGCTGAAAAAACATCCCATAATACATGCGGAGTGTAAGGACTACCACAGGGCTATGTGAGTAATGAAACTCTGTGTGCTTCTCCACTACTTCGTGAAGTTCTGAGACTCTTACTGAAAAGACCATTCCACAATAGCGTTCAAAAAGCTGATCTGGACATACAATCAGTCATGGATAACTGGACCAGGATCAGTGATGATCAGAGCTATGTTTTTGAATCAAAGGAGTTCCTTTGTGATGAGATAGACATACAGGAGTGCGCCTTGTCTCAAGTATCTGTATTTCCAACTTAGAAGACTTTATAATTGTGGGTAAAATGCTTCCTTTTTCTCACCTCCTCAAGCAGTACTGTGGTGATTGCAATGAGCAAACTGTAAGTTAGCAACTCCCAGCTGGGTTGTTGCATTCTTTTTTTTTTTTTTTTTCTCGGATGCTTTTTTTTCCTTTTCTCCTTTTTGTTGGTGGCAGAACAGTATTTTAAATCTTGTCTGAAAGAGGAAAAAATAGTGATGTTTAGATTTTTAATACTTAACATTAGCCATGTTGTTCATCCATGATATCATCTAACAGGCTTTGTGTGAGGCTTTGTTAAATGTATTTTTACCTTGTAAGACACCTTTCTGCCCACTACTTTACCTGGCAGGCTTAGGATATGTTCTGTGTATATTATGTGATACACATATCAGTTCCAGGAATTAACATACTCTATAAAACACAGTAGTTCTATAGAAATCTCTCCTCATTCACTCACTCAAAGAAGAAAGGAAAAAAAAAAAAAAATCCAAGATCCTTTATTATCATACAGAGTCCAGCAAGGCAATTTACCGTGTTAGGTGAAAATCCTCATAAATTTATGATTATCAGTAATACATGTTGTAAAGGCTTGTAGTTGTGGTGCAAGAAAAAGGAAAGAAAAATGGCATGCTCATTCTTATGGCAAAAAAAAGGTACAAATACGGTTTCTTCTTCCTTGATAAAACTGTAACCTTTATTTATTGAGCAGTATCTGCTCACTTTGCTAACCAGAATATTTCAAATGCATTATTCCTGGAATACTGAAGAAGCCATGAGAGAGTCAGCTGGACCTATGTATAGCACATTCATCACATCAAAATTGTTAGCAAGTTTCTCTCACAAAGTAGTCCTCTATGAGAGGTTCTTTAACTAGAAAGCCAAAGTGTGTTTTAGTTTTCAGAGTTTTCAAGAGTGGCAGCAACAAAGAGGGGGGATGTGTTTTCTGGGTTTTTTGGGGGGTTGGGGTGTAAAATGAGAACCTATTGATATGTAGCCTTTGGAGGGGGAAAAAACCCCAACCGCCACTAAAAACACTCCTCCACCCTCCCCCCAAAAAACCCCATGAGGCCCCATCAGGAAGTTTTGAAGACTCTTTTAGGTATATTTGCACTTGTAGAAGTCTACAGCATGAACTTCCTTGTGAGGAAATCCTAAGCCCTGAGGAAGTAGTCTCAGAATTTGAAAATTAGATTTTTAAAAATCAAATTATTACTCTAGTCATAATAAGGTACTTACTCTAGTTAGTGTTTCTTTAAAAAGATCCAAATGAAAAAAAATCAAATTAAAAAAATCAAATTAAAAAAATCAAATGAAAAGCAGGGTTTCTTTCTTTTCTAACCTACAATCTATTCTTTATCTGTTTCTTGCTCTACCTCCACTTTTTAAGCTTTTTCCATCTCTGCTCATGTTTAAAATGTGATTGTCTTCATTTAATCGGTTGCCTACTTGCTCACTTTGTAGAGCACCTAGTACTCTTTATGGCATATTTCATAAAAGCAAGACTGTGTCCCAGAATTCAGTCCGAATTTCAGATCATCTAGCAATATGCTATTTCTGTTCTGCTTGATTTTGACAGCCCAAATGTCTTTGGTGGGAAACCTGTCTTGGGTAGAAATCAGTGTACTTTAATAGAAATCACTCCATGGGAAAGATGAGACCATTAAGGATCTAAAATAGACATCTGAGCACCAAATTCCTAGATGAGATCTACACAATGCTGTGGCAAAGCATCTAAGGCAGCACTCCTTGCTGCTGGCAGGTAGCTCTGTTAGGCAAAATGATGTCAAAGTATTCACTTTAGATACTCATTTGCTATATTAGTACATGCTAGACTTTGGGTTTCTCCCCGCCCCCCCGCCACACCCCCCAGCTTGATGTACAGAAAAAATGCATAAAATCTGGGCTTTATAAAATAATCTCAATAGCTCTAGGACTTGACTCTGCCTTCTCCTTCATGGACGACTGTACAGAACTTCCCAAGTAGTGAAGCAAAGAAAGAACTGCCCTTAGCTAATCGCCAGATCTGAGGGGGGAAAAAAAAAAAAAAAAAAAAAATCATGTGTCTGTTCTGTTTCTTCTCTTCCCATGCAGCTGAGGTCATCAGCTTTGAGAGGTTGCTTTGGACTGCATACTAGTCGTAAAACAGACTAAGGTAACATCAGAAATGGGAAATTTGGAGAAAAAGAAGATTACTGCAGATACAGATAAGGAAAAAATAAACTTTCGAGTATCCCTTCCGTGCATGACTTGGACTCCTGTACGGATATTGGCCCTGGCTATAAGAGCTCTAACTGTGGATAATTCAGAAAAAGGGCAGTAATAATTTTAATTTCTGATTATTGAGCGTATTCAGGTTGCTAGTAGAGTGTGAATATTGTACTGCTAGGAAAGAGATCATACCGTAATCACAGTGTATTACAGGTGATGGAGATGGAAAAGGACTTTGCACTATATATTATATTTAACAGAACAACATAATTTTGCTCTCTTGATGTAACTTTTGTCTAGATATATTAGTTTTCAACTGTGTCCTATGGAGAAGAAAACATCTCTATAACGAAAAGTAATTAAAAAAAAAAATCTTTCTTTTACTGCTGTAAATAATACTTTGTTCTAAGTCTCTATAGTGACTGATTATGAAAAGTTCTCAGAATTAGCAAAAATAGCTGTTACAACAAGCTGTTTCAAATACAGTTTATATTACAAATGTTTAAAAAAAATTGCAAAACTTTAAGAGCCACTGGTAGTTATCTCAAGGACATTCACTATCTTCTAACATGACTTTAACTTCACTTTGTAACTTTTTAGACTGACTTCAGCCAATTGCAATGTGATTAACTTTTTATTTGCTAATTTGATAATTCTCCAGTAAAACCTACTGACATGTCTAAACATTGAGATCTA
Organism: Haliaeetus leucocephalus; assembly: GCF_000737465.1. Classification (NCBI taxonomy): domain Eukaryota; kingdom Metazoa; phylum Chordata; class Aves; order Accipitriformes; family Accipitridae; genus Haliaeetus; species Haliaeetus leucocephalus. The sequence goes on along the minus strand of NW_010972720.1, from coordinate 3,485,413 downwards.
TCATACGTTTCAATTTTTGTTCAATAAAGAGCTAAAAGAATAAGCAAGACATAAAGCTAAAATGAAAGCATGAAGTCAGTCAGTCAACAATCAAACACTTCTCATATTTTCATCAGGTATGCCACTATTACCTTTGCTCCATTTTGATAGTCAAATTTCCAAGTTGGAGATTAATTTCATGGATTTAATCACTTGTGTCACTTAAATTCCTGGCCCCCTTTCCTCCTATAATTCTTGTACAACCCCTTATGGCATTGGGGCTCCCCAGGGACAGATTTTCCAATGTAGATTCTCAGCACGAGTCTTCTCTTCTGTAACTTTAGGGATCTCAAAGTTAGCATATAGTCTACCCCTATTACCAACAGAGAGAAACCATATTTTAGTGCATGTCCTTAAGTGCCAAAGAAATGGAGAATGAGTTCCTCTTTGGAAGGGGCCTATTGCTCTCCATTGACTGTAATGGACAACCAGACACTTGGCTTTAAATTAGAACCTTAATTCTGGGATGGCAAAAGGGAGGCAAGAATCTCTTCCATTTATTTTACTCTTTCTGGGTGCAATTAGTTTTGCTGAATATCTGCCCACACATGACTACTGTTGAAAACAATTGTAATTCTCCTTTTGGATTTCACATTCTTTGGCCCCGTGTGTCAGTGAATGCTGGCATGATGTAAGAGGCATATCAAGGCAACGGTGCCCTTGAGGCATCCTGGCATTTGCATGAATTTGTGGATTTCTGTGTATTGTGGAGGTTGGAACAAATACAGTTCAACTGATGAACTGAAGAAAAGGTCAAGCAAGCAGAAACTTTTTTTTTTAATCTTTGGTAAAAATTAGTAGAAATGGCCTGTAAAGTTCTATTTTTAAGATTAACTGCTTTCTTTCATTAAAAAGATAGTTTAATGTGCTTTGAAATATCAAACTGACAGCTCTGTTTTGTTCAAATCAAATGGTTTGGCTTGTGTCTTAGGAGGGGGCAAAAAAAGGAGTTTGCTTATAAGGTCAAGTATTCAAGCCAACCTGAAAGAATGAGTAGTGTTATAATTACTCCCACTGCTGTGCAAACATGAAGCTGACTGATGAAATGAGCCTTCTTAATTATGGACTTTGATATTCTATATTTAGGGTAAGCTTTTGGAAACTCGCTGAGTTTAGTCCCAGCTCTTCTTGAACTTGACCGAGTAGACTGAACTCAAAAAGTTGTTTTATTCCTACTGGCACTCAGCCTTATTATTTAGCAAGGCATCTGTTACACAGTTTAACTAAACAATAGGTCACAATAAATATGCAGAAAACCCCTTGAAACTACTGTAGTGTATATAACAACTAGACTTTGAAGGTCTGTTTGGAAAAAAGGGAATACACTTTTCCTCCGTAGTTTTAAAACTCAGATGACTTTTCAAGACCTCCTAAGAATATTAACAGCCTTGCTATTAATATCATTACATGAATACATCTCTTTCCCATTGACTGAAAAAAGCCTTATCCTTTTTGGATAGATCATCAACACACTTGGATAAGAGCAAGAAAAGGAAAATTCACTTACAAAAATCAGATGTGATTTGAAAGAAGCCTATTAAAATATAAAAGGATATAATTACAATTAATAATTGCTCCTAATTCCCTCTGTCTGCTTTGGCAATTTCAGTGCAAAACTGTGGACTACAAACATCAGCCTATCAGGTGACTATAACAGTCATTTCAGAACTGTGTGGAAACAAATATCCCTTTGGACTATTTTAATTTTTATGTAATTTTACCAGTTAGAATACTAGAACTCCAAAGGTCCACTAGTAAACATCTATTTTCATTGTAAGAGAGTAGAGACTTACTAGGAGTAACCCAAGAGCAAAAAGTGTGTGGTGCAGCTGTCTGCTATTTGCAACCCCTCGTAAGCATAAAAATGCATTTAAAGCTATAGCATAGCTTGTATCATCTCTCTTGTGGCTGTCTTTGTTGCAGCAGCACCGTGTGGTTTGGGTTCACTGAACTTCACCAGGTTCTCTGACAGTCTGACCTCCTCTGTACCTCCGCAGCTGGGGCGGCTCAGCGCCCAGCACCGGCACGTTCCCTCATCCCGCAGTCCTTCATCTGTACAGGGGCTGCTCCTGACTGGTCCCATCTCAAAAGAACAGAAAAGTAAAATGGAAGTATGAGCAGGACTTTTCTCTATCCTGCTTAGGTATGATAGCTGTAAGTGGCCCTATAGTTATACCAAGGGACTAGAACACAATTATGACTAACCTGCTGGGGTTGGTAGGGACAAAACCCAAAATCTGGCTCAAAAAAAAGGCAATGACAAAGCTGGCTTTTTGACTACTCAAAATTTTAAAGCAGGAAAGGTAAGCAAAGGTGACACCTGTGCATCTCTGAAAATTGATTTCAAAAAAGGTAGGTTCAAAAATATGGATTATTATATTGAAATATCCATGTTTTAAGTTTGGGTTTGTTTTTTTTTTTTTTTTTTTTTTTTTTTTTTGTTTTTTTTTGTTTTTTTTTTGTTTGTTTTTTTGTTTGTTTTTGTTTTTTTTTAATGCTTGTGTCTCTACCTCCTCCTCCTCTATCCAGATCAAGTGGTTACCCTGGGAAGATGCCATCGCTGCAGGGAGTCTTACTAAGAAGCTGGCGTTGTTTTTAGTTTTGAATACAGTCAGGCTTATATTCATTATCAATAGAGAAGATTAGGTTGAGTTCCACAGCTGGAACCTGCTACTGAAAATGGTCTGTTGCTCTACCCTTTGCACTTAGGAGTTTTATGCTGGGACAGATTAATTGAAGTGTCCCTGTGGAGTATAGCTGTAGGTTTGTGATGGGATAGGAATTTTAAAAATAGATTAGGCCCAGCATGCTTACCCGCTTTTTAGATCAGTAGTGGCTGCTTATATTCAAGTTACAAAGAGATAAGGAACCCAAAGGACGATGGATGTGCTGTACTGAAGGCTGCTTTGCCCAGCAATGTTCTGGTTCCATGTTGCGTGCAGCAGCTGCCTAGCCTAGCCTGAAGTGTTGAAAGCCAATAGACTGGCCAAAGGAGAGAGATTAACAGGTTGTGCTGAAAGGAAGAAACAGTCAAGAACTGGTCTAAGAATGTGTCCTATTGCATAAATTCATTAATCGTAAGGGGGGAAATTAGCATGGCTTTCACTGTATCACAGGGAACTAGGATCTGTGTCACCCAGTGTTGAGTGGTTAGGAAAATGAAATTTCCTGTCCAGACAGTGAAGGAAGGAATTGCTCGTGGCCTCTGATGCAATCTGTGTATCAATGCACCTTTGTTCTTTAAATCTTTGTCATTGTAGCTTTTTTTTTTTTTTAGCAGCTTTTGGAAAATGAAAAGGTTAGGGATTGAATTTTGAATTCTTAGAGATAGTGGCTTCTCATCCTTGTGCCCAGGATGTATCCTTAGGTCTGATAGCAACAATAACACTCTTGATTCAGCACAAAGCATACAACTTTTTGAAGGGAACATGTTATGGTTTTTATTAAGCAATTGTTTAGCAGAGAACAAAACCTTTTTAGTAACCAAGTTAAGCATGGTTCCAATTCAAACTAGTAGTAATAGTAACTTCCTGACCAAAAATTGGGGTGTAGGTTTCTTGTTTTGCTTTGTCATATCACTAAAAAAAAAAAAAAATATTTGCTGCTTTACTGTTTTTCTGTGATATGTATCCAAAAAGCAGATACATGGGGTTTGGTTTATGTTTTTTCTTTTTAAGATGGAATGATGGTGATGGCAATAGCACTCTCTATTTATTTTATTGTAGAGTATAAAGAATATTTTACAGACTGGATTTCCTGTGTACTTCCTTCCAACCATATCTGTTGGACTGACTTCTGGTGCAAAAATGATGTGTAAAAATAAGTATTTTTGTTATGACTAAGTATACGTGGTCTGAACATGAGACTACAAGACAAGAACAAATTTACTTTGTGGTTTGGAACTGAATCAATGAGAAATTGATTCAGTTTCCCTCAAAATATAAGAAATGTCCTATTGGCTCAGACAAACCATCTGTCTAGACTGTCTATCTAGCTTTCTGTCTCCAACAGTTGCAATTGAACATGCTGTTTAGGGAGAGCACACATGACTGTCTGCTTCTGCAGTCCATTTCCTTCACACTTTTCCAGCATCTGCATTCATTGAATTAGGTATGCAACGTACTTCTCTACTCCTGCCTTTATTCTTTTTTTTTTTGTGTATCAATTTATGGTCCTGATCTCCATTAATTTGTCTGATCCATTTTTAAACCTCACAGTTGTCTGCCTCCAACTTCTCATAACAACAAATTCCAGAAGTTCACTACCTGATGTGTCAAGGGAAAAAAATCAAAACCCAACAAACCCAAACCAAAAGCTAACCCAAACTACAAACCTCTCTTTCATCATTTTTAAACTAATCTCTAACTGTTTTTAACTATGTGAAAAATGAAGATGGGCCTAAGCAAGAATCTCAGATCTGAATATTCCCACATTTTTGGCATTTTTGGTTTCTGAAGCAGTAAGATGGACCAAAGCAAACTCTGCAGCCTGAACCAGCACGTCAGGAGAGAAGTTTTGACCTTCAGCCAAACCTTGCAATAGGTCACTAACAATGATTTACTGACCCTAAGAAATCAAGGGCAGCATAGGTGAAATACACCTTTACTTTGTTACATTTACAGATGAGATCTAGCTAGCAAGGACAGCACAGACAGGTAGGCTTAAAATTGGAAATAATTTTGATAAAGTCAAGAAACAGCTAAAAAAAACCAGGAGATAGTGGAGACCATACTGTTGGGAAATGTGAGTGCTCCACTTATGTTGGAAGAGTCAGATCTACAACTGTAGGAAAGGGAACAATTGGCTAGATAGAAAATCCTCAAAAAAAATCTAAGAGTTATTGCTGATTGCAAGCTGAATGTGAATCTGCCTAATAGGCAAATACCATACGGGAGTGTTATAAGGGTAAGCAGAACTTTAGAAAAAAAAATCTATGCAGAAATGTTGGAAAAACTGATCTTATAAGAAGATGGCTAAGTAAGAAAGGGTAAGTGTTCAAATATGTAAAAAGCTATTTTACATAGGAGAAAAGAATTGACTTTTGTAAGGAAAACCTATTGAATAATAAGGAAAAATGAGGATCATAATCAGTAATAATACATTACACTATTCTGGGCTTGGAAATAAATTTGTCTCAATACCATTTGGCAATTTTTTAAGTTTTAATACTTCAGCAATTTGCATTTGAAGGGCTTAGCATATTCTTAATTTCCAGAACAGCCAAAATATTGAACAGAAGGTTTGAAGCACTGAAGAAAAGGGGGAGGAATGCAGCAGAATATATAGGAGTGGAGAAGAGGTATGCAGTAGCTAGGTTAGTGGAAATTGCATCTCTTTATAGAAATAACTATTTCTGCCATTGTTTTAGCAATTATATAGAAATGTCTCCTGAATTGATTTCGGACTGTTTTGTCCTGTTACATTCCAAAATCTTGTAAGTATAGCTGGGGAAAAAAAATTCTGGATACATTCTTTATCTCGTGGATTGTCACTCAGAAGACTACTGCAGAAAGGTAGGTAACATGATAAGCGTTTCTATGTGTAGTGGTCATGTGCTGTTAAGTCCAAATATGTTTGTTGAATCTAAATTTGCTTATATAGTGACATGGCTTCAGTTATACACAGTTTAGATTGTGCGCAGCTTTCAGTTAAGAGGCAGCATAAATTTACAATCAGTCATTTTATTGTTTATAGTCAGAGGTTATAACAATGAGCATCATCACTATGTGGAGAGATTAATTAGTTTACATGTTAAATCAATATTATCTGCATATCTGTTCTTGTGTGAGGCCTTACATCACAAAAGGGAAGAAAAACTATGGTAAAGAGAAAGATCCTAACGTAAGACAGTTGAATAAAATGTGTGCTAGGGCTTTCTCCATTCTAAATTTAGGGCAGCTTTAGAGATATATAATTTGCTTCGGGTAATTCAAACACTTTTCTTGAGACGCTGCCTTGTGCTGTCCATTTTTGCATCATACTAACCCCTTATTATAGCAAGGGTTGCAAGCATTTTACACTATAGCAGTAGTCCAGTCTGTAGCATAGAGAAATTCTAATGTTAGATGCCAATAGTCTTGATTTTAACGGTTTAGAAAGAGAATCCCCGAGAACAAAGAAATCCCAATAATCCTGTAATCCCTGAATATTAACCAGTGTCAAAGGGTTGAAGACTAAGGATTCTTGTCTTGTTAACTAATTTTCAAGAGGGACCAACTTTTATACTAAATGAAAGAGAAATTTTGAGATAATGAAGTGTGGGTTGCTAGGTCAAGCATTGCAGAAAATGATTTTGCAGCAGTGATGTCTTTCTCATTGAATTAAAGTATTCATCCTAGCAAAATTTTTAGAGAAAATGAATGGATAAAACTACATTTTGGGATCCCTAGCTGGAGGTTTGGTGTAGAACAGTTTCCCATGGGTTAAGTTTTACAGTGAGGATGCCTGATCAAAGTCAAGAAAAAGATTTCAGTTGCTTTTGATGATCTTCAAGCCACCATGCTTAGATCCTTTTCTAGGATCATATAAGAAAATACTAAATGAGGGCCTGTACAAAAAAAATATGTTTTTAAATCTGCTTGTGAGGAATGAGGAAGGCCATTATGCACATAATCAGTAAAACTGCAGTACTTCTAAATGCTTCTACTAAATCGTGTAAGTTTTTATATAAAGAAGCGGGTTTGAGGAAATAAGTGGATTACAGCCTGAAATCCACTGCACCATCCTTTTTCAGCAGCGAAGTCTTCTCTTCCGTAGAAGTGGTTACTCCAACTGGATAAGCAATATGATAAGAAATGCGGAATGAAACTTGGGATTGAAAGATTAAATTGGCAGAAAATGCATTAGTGAGCAGCTGTTCTAGTAGTTTGGCACTGAATCTGAAATGCCTTTTTTCTTTCTTTTTTCCCCTACATGTATCGGGTTCATTTACAGTATTGACATAGGACTTTGATATTTAAGACACTAATCAATATCCAAATTTTCTTTTCCCATGCTTTTAAGCATTAGAGGAAATATCTGTAGAGGAACTAAGGACTGAAGCTTACTACAGTGCCTCCATCTTTTGGAACAACTCCAGAATGGCACTTCCACAGTCTTTTGAGTTGCTGAACTTGGAGAACAATGTTTTCTACCTTCAAGATTTACATTAAATATAAATTCCACTGAAACTTGCCAGTAAGACTATGTGTGTTGAAACAAGAGCAAACCATGCTATCTGTGATTTTAACTCTTGGGCATGCCTCTCTACATCTATTTAAGAGGAGAATGCAAAGGAGATTTGTTTGAATCAAACACAAAAATTTAAACATAAGGAGAATGGAAATGACATTCTGTGAAAAGAAAACATTTAACGTTAGCATTTAACTCTACAATAAGCAAATAGACCAAATTACAATAGCATGCTACTGATTTTTCTTGCTGCTATTGACACTTTCTATTCCCTGTCTTGGCTCATGTTTCTTCTACTGGTTCCTCTCTGGCTTTTTGTACTGCTAATGAATGGAGATAGGAAACAGGTACTGAAACACATCCACGTTTCAGAAGCGGAATGTATCAGAAAGGAGCATACCAGCTATATCTAGACACACAAGAAGGATGTGCTTGACACATGTACCTTACACCAACTTGAAGAACAGAATAGGGTCTGGATTTTTTTTTTAATGCAATTTTAAAACCACATCAAGAGAATTCATTTGAAGGAATCTTACATCTGACATAAAAAAATTCCTTTGTTTGTCAATAGCAGCTATCATTGCCATTGAAACATAACAGGGCAAGACCTAGACCTGTATCTCCACACTGTTAGGGATATGTCTGTAGTCATTTGTGTTTATAAGGTCAGCTCACTGTCAGTGTAGTGAGTGCTACTTGGAACTCTAATTGTCCTGTAGGCCAATTTCTGCTTAATTTGAAGACAAGTGGATGAATATTAATCATTAGGTGGTGGGGAAAGGAGAAAAGATTTTTAAATCGGTAAACCTTTAAATTAGCCATCTTTTATGGGATGGAAAGAAATACAGCCTGAATTGAGGAAAATCTTAGTGTCCCAGAGCTAATGGAATATTTATTTGTTTGTAAACAGAAGTTATAAAGTGTCATAGATTTCAACCACTTTATTTTAAAAACCTTATGATTAGGCCGTGACTTGAAGCACTATGACTATGATTACTAGCTTTCAATTATGACACTTTAAACTCGCTACACAGAGCATTTGGTGGAAATGCTCTCTTGCATAAAAGGCTTTGATCCTGTGATGGATGTTTTATGAATTGGCGGGGGGGGAGGGAAGGGACAGACTGAAAGTCCCAGGGAAATGGGGAAATAAATAATGAAGCCAGCTGATATTATGATGGCACAGCAGGAGTGGTATGTTCCATCCCTTTTTGTGATTTAGTTACGGGGAGGCGCTCCTTGCATGGTACTTGGTTATTGAAATAATTATCTGTGCGTGATTTGTCAGGTGGGTTTTATTAATGTGCTGCAAAAGAACTTGCTTTCTACACCAGTCTGTGATGTTTCTGAGAGATTTTAGCATGCTTAAACTGAAACCAGTAATGCTGTATTTCTGTTTAGATGGGGTTTGCGTCCTGGACTATGCTCTCTTTAGGCTTTAATCCTACGCTTTGATCTGCAGCGCTGTAAGGGTCCACTGAAGAACAATAGGCTTCTTAATTTATGTACGCTATTTTATATCTTCGTAGCTGTTCTGCTTAACTTCTACCACTGTCTTTGCTTCATGGCTTTACTGTGTTGTGAAGATGCTAAAAAATTGTTAGTGCTTTAATAACTTTCTAGTAACTGTAAGAACTTTAGAAATAGAGCTGCATTTTAAAACTTTGGATTTCATTCTGACTGCACATGAAGTGATTACTTCCTAGCATCAAAATAATTGATTTGTGTAGCAAGCTGAAATACCATCTTGAAAATGGTAAGTAATAAATAAAAAAGAACAGGAGGTACTTAAAGGCCTGCTAGAGGCATCTTTATGCATAACCCCCAGAATGTTGTTCCCTGAGTAGTTACATAATGGGATTCCCAAAGAATAAGAGCAGTGTAACATGAGCAGACTGCCAGCATCCAGCCAAGGTAGTCAGGGATCTGC
>NW_010972720.1:3474664-3475712 GCF_000737465.1 Haliaeetus leucocephalus | reverse complement strand
TCTCGGCCCGCGCGGGAGGGCGAAGGGAACTCCCCCGGTGCGCCCGGCCGCTCGGTCCTGCTCTGCCGCTCGCTCTCTCTCTCCCCCCTTCCCTTCCCTCCTCCTCCTCCTCCTCTCTGCGCTTTCCACCTCCTGAGTGAGCGCAGCCTCGGATGTCCGGTTTCCTGGTGGGTTTTTTACCTGGCAAACTCGGGATAACTTTGGTGACAATTTGCAAAGCGGCTGGGAAAGTTGGGAACTCCCCTGCCGGCGCCTGGGAGCTGCTGCTACCGCATCTTCTCCATCCCACGGATTTTACTGCCTTGGATATTGCGAGGGGAGGGAGGGGGGAGAGGAAGAGAAGGAGCCTCATAATTTCGCCTGCGTTCCTGCAGCCGCCCCGCGGCCCCGCTGCTCGCCCTGCCATCTTTGCACAATGCACTTGCTGGAGGTGCTCTCCCTGGGCTGCTGCCTTGCTGCCGGCGCCGTGCTCCTGGGACCCCGGCAGCCGGCCGCCGCCGCCGCCTACGAGTCCGGCCAGGGGTACTACGAGGAGGAGCCCGACGCCGGGGAGGCAAAGGTGAGCCCGCGCCCCCGCTGCAGATGCCAGCTCGCTCCTCTGGGCATGCGGCTCCGAGCCCGCTCGAACGGACCGCCTGGAAGTCGATAGTTGGGAGAAGCCTTTCTCAGGGGGGCTGCTTTAAACGCGGAGGAAGGATCTGTTTGGGGGGGGGGGGAATAAATATCTGGGTTTCCAGGGTTGCTGGAAGGAAGGTCGCACGGGGAGCGACGGCATTTACAAAGAACCGCAAAACACCTGATCGGCGGGGGCAGCCCAAGGGCTCCGCTCCTGCCGTGGTGCTGGGGCTGCCCGGCGGGGAGCGGTCCCGGCCGCGGCCCCGCCGCTAGCAGCGGAGCTCCGGCAAGGGCAGCGACCCGCCGGCTTCCCCGGACCCCCCGGCCCTGGCAGCTGGGGCGCTGCCCGCGGGGGGGCCGCCTCGGTACCCGGGGCCGTCTCGGTAGGGGCGAAGCTGCGGGGGCCCGCGGCGGGGGGGGGCGGGGGGGGGGG
>NW_010972720.1:3437856-3474654 GCF_000737465.1 Haliaeetus leucocephalus | reverse complement strand
GAAACGCTCTGGGGGGCAGGCGGGCCCGGGGGGGGGGGCGAGGCGATGACAACAAAACCCGAGACTTCCCATTTGTTGCGAAGTCTCTTGCAGTTATTGACACTCTGGATGAGTTGCTGCTGCGTGACGGAGTTGACAGGAGGTGACACGCTCGAGGCTGAAAATGTTCATTCTGCCCAGGCGCGCGGCGAAAGTTGGGCTTGAATTCTTAGATTCTAGTCACAAATACTTACAACTCTGTGTTAATTTTTGTTTGCGTAGGAAGTTTCGTAACGTAGACTTCAAGTACCTTTGGTGCTTGTGGTTTTGTAGTTCCCGGTATGCTGATGCATAAAAATGATGTATAGTACGTGGTTGTATAAGCATGTGGCATTACTAGGAAGATCTTTGATGTCTGAGCTTATGACAACTCTTACCCTCATCTCATTGTTTTGAAGATTTCTGACATACTTATTGAAAGCAATCATGACCCAGCTCATTCATTATTCATTTCAGTATGGGGTGGGGAGTGTGTGGATTGAAAGTTAAGCTGATCTGATTTTTTTTTTTCCCCATGTTGTTTGTTTTACTGAATAGAAATTTGGGAGATTTTACTGTAACTACATGGGAAGTCGAGTTTTGATAGTGTACGCTAGCTGTACTTATTTCAGGTGTTGTAGACCATACGTTGTTCACAGAATTCATGCTTTTTAAATAATATTCTGCACGGAAAAGGTTACTGAGTGTACTGTAGTCTCTCTTAAAATATTTTAATTACAGCCAAACGCTTGCATTGCAATGTTCAGAATGCTAATATGTTATCAGTGATCATATTGCTTAAACATTTATCAGGTATTTTTCAAACTGAAGTATTTAAAAATAGAAACACAAAAGCAATTCAGCTGGTCACTCTTATCACTTAGACTATTTATAAAAAAATGCAGAACTCAGTGGAGGGTAAAAATACCTCAACTCTTTCCAGCCCGTGACTCTAAGGCAGTTATTTACTTGTGAAACTGGTGTTTGAGTTATAAAGCCTCAGAATAGCTTATGCTGAAGGCATAGAAAGAATCCGAGCTGGAGCATGGTGCATATTTTGTACACTTAAACTGCTGAGGTAGAACAGCTGATAGTGAAGCTATTCCCTTAAGTGATGCTGTATGTACCCATGCACGTGTTGTGGACAGTCACTCGGTTTCTTGAAGAAGCTTCAAAGTCTTTTGGAGCTACCACTGCAGTGCATTATGTAGAAGTGCAAGTGCTCCCTGGAAAAAGGGGAACTGTCAGCAAACCAGAGGAAGAAAGGTCAAGAGACCGGGAAGTGAATGGGATAGCCTGCGTTAAGCGATTACGTTAACGGAGAAATGGTTTTTGCGCCTGCCTACTGGTGAGTAGTAGGGAGAGAGAAAGAATGACTTTGGATCCAAGCTGACTTAGTCACGTTGGAAGTCTTTAGTTGTGAGTTTGTTGCTTTTGCTGGAACTGTTTGAGTGAGTGAGTACTGTGCGTATTTGTTCCAGCGATGAGAGAATGTTGAGATGAATGTTTGAAGTAATTATGAAAGAATTGAATAAGTAAACTGTAAGTAATTGTTTCAAGGAAAATATGACTATATTGTCAGTGAAAAGTCATCTACTTGAACTTTCTTAACTTCGACAAAAAATGCGTGATCACTTGAGTTTGTGTTCATAGATGTTATGCTTCCTCTGTTTTTACTTTCTGCCCATATGCCGTACTGCCGCATGTTAAACTGATGCCTAAGTGCAGGTCATACAGCCTTTTGGGTCTGCTCTTTACACGATGTATTTATTTCTCTTTACTCCTATTTTAAGAACTTCAGCTTTAGAAACACTTTTAAAAGTATGGATGAAGTTGAGGGTCCTCCAACACAGGAGGAGAAGCTGGGCAGAAAATAAGGGAATTGTGGTTTTGTGCAGGTGAGTAAGTGTTATGCATTAAGCTTGTCCTAGAGAGATTTGCAGTGACTTGGAAGCGTTACAGATATGAATAGTAGTAGCTCTTCATACACAGCTCTTGCAAGGGCATGTTCTGCAGCAAGTGGGCACTGATAAGCTTGTGCAACACTGCCTCCCCCTTTTTTTTTTTCAGCCTAAGGGTAAAGTTCATTATTTAACAAGCTTACAGGGCCCAGATTAATACTTTTCAGCTGAACTCTCTGCTCAGTGGGATGGGAACGAATCCTGCCCGTAAATCACCTCTCTCGGATTTCCGGCAGCACAGGGGGTTGCCCTGCTGAGATGACCCCCTCACAGCTGCACCCAGCCTCTCCCTGGCAGGGCAGGAGGCAGGGTGGCCCCCGGCTCCGTCTCTCCGTCTGGGTGGCCTGCTGCAGAAGACAACCTGGTGTTTCAGTTCTCTCTCTGCTTCAGGTGGGACTGGGGGAATCAGCCCTCCTGCCCCCAGAGTTCCGGCAGTTTGGCAGGGACCCACCACCCAGCAGGGCTGCTCGAGCAGCTGCAGCAAGGAGAGGGTGAGCAGTTGTGTGACACCAGTGACTTGAATCCGTGGTGATAGGGTAACAATATCAGGAGTAGGTTATTATGGTAGCAATGGTATGGTGACAATAACTGGAAAGAAGCCACACAGCTGGGAGGGTTTGCTGAAGCTGCACCTTCGTTTTGTTGCATAGTCAAGCCTTTAGGATTATGTGACTATACAAAGGCAGTATTGGTCAATTGTCCCACGTGGTTTTAAGAGGTTTAAAACTATAGTTAAAAACTGTATTCACGCAAGGATTCTTAGTTTTGTATTAGAATGGGAATGACAAATGAAAATGTATTTGCCTGTTCTAAAGTGCATCCCTGAAAGTGGCGTTGGGGCCTCTTTACACAGACAGCAATAATGCACAGAACAGTCTTTGTGCTGCGATTCTGTGATTTGCTTTTTGCAATGAAAATAGGTGCGCTTACTTGAGCTCCATTTATCTTGGATGCTACCTCAGCTGAGAGATACCTTTTTATTATTATTGTTATTATTATTATTATTATTTTAAAATTATTTCCACTCTGACCTAATCATAAAGTGCTGCTAGTTGATGGCTAATGGAGTTTAAATGCTGTTAGTGTGGGAGTAAGAGGAAAAGCAGTGTGTCAATTTTGGGGGTTTCCTTCTGTCACTGTATCTTGCAGATGTAATCTCAAACCCATCAGTTTTATGGCCGCCGCTTTTATGAAGTGTGCCTTACTCTGTGTTGTGACATTACATGCACTTGTGAGAGATGAGGCTACGTTTTCTGCTCTGAAAACAAGCACAGACCTCACTCCCAGCACTCAAGCAGTGCTAAATTGAGCGAGTAGGGAGGATGTTACTTTTTCTGCTGTTACTGTTTTGTCTGCTGCAACTTTCCTTTTCATGTGTGTGTAGCCACTCTTTTTTTTTTTCAGATGCACACACACACACACACACACACAGAAAGATGCTGTCTTTTTATAGAAGCATGGTTTGTATCAGATACAACTGGATGAACAAGTAATACAATAGGACCTATTATGAAGACTAAGCAATGCTTCTGCAAACATAATTATTTAACTTTAGACTCGCTTTTTGTGTGAGTAGAGTACAATACTAAGCTCTAAGCACTCATGGCACTTTCTAGTTCTTGGTGTAGATATGTGCATTCTTGGATATCTTGTGTAAGCACACTTGTGTGCCTGTGAGGGACCTCCTGGGATTGCTGCTGACAAATAACTGGACTTCTCAAAGTTCTGAAAAACTTTGGGGATCACTTCAACTAACTGCAGTGTTTGGAGGCGTACAGAAAAATCCCATCAAAAATACTATTTTTATGCTCACTTAGGTTCAGTGTGTGTTTAAACTCTTGCATGTTCTTCAAGGTTGTGTATCTGTTTATTTTAGTAAAAACAAACCAGCGCTTGTCCTTCAGGCTGTTGTAGCTGAGGGTGATGGTAATAATCCTCTCCCATTGATACCCTGCATCCAGGGTAGGAAGTCTGTCTAGAACCTCATGTTCAGCTGCTGCTTTTTTGAATGTGGTCAGTGATTCATTAAAACAAAATGCGTGGAACAAAAGGTATCCAGCTGAAGTCAGACTGGTATCCTATCAAGTTTAATATCCTTGTTTAATGTAAAAAATGTGCTACAGCTGTTTGTAGAATGAATTATAAGAAATTCCAAGCAAGGTTGTTGTTTGAAAGATGTAAGCTCATTCGAAGTCTTAAGTTGTTTCTTAAGAGTTTTGTTTGGTAAGGTATTGAATTTTGTTTAGTGAGTAGGGTAGGTATGATTGTTTTCATCATCTATTATAAACATTGAATACCCTTTTTTTTTTTTTCCCCCCCACTGATTCCACCTTGCTTCTAACCCGAGTGATCTGTAATACCAAGTTCCCCTCTGTGCGTATGTGTATCTGCTTCAAAGGCACTAATGGCTGCATAAATTGCAACAGAATTTTAATTTAAAACATTGATAGCTTAGGGGGACCATGAGGAATTGTTTGTTGAATTCCTATTGTATATGAATTTGTTAACTTGTTTTTCTTGCTTTGTGTTTATCTGTCACCAGAAATTTTTCTGATGACTTAATATTTATGTGTTACTGTATTTTTTCCCTCTCTTTGTTGCATTTCAGACTTTAGTTAGGAAATAGCTGAACTGCAAGTAATTTATTCTTCTACTCTTCCATTGTAATCATTGTAAATCAATCCCTCTAGCTCTGTTGTAATTTGTTTTTTTTCTTTTGACATTTCCTGACTTGTCTAAGATGGCTATAACTCCTTACAAATACTTAGAGACTGCAGTTGCCACTGGAGTGAATGGATGTTTTGGTAAAATGCTCGATTTAGCAAAGTAACCAAGCAGAATGGTGTTCTTGGGGGGAGGAGGAGAAAACGGAGGAAAAGTACCTTCTGATAAGGGAAATAAAAAAATAGTGGAAGTTGGTATATTTTGGCTGTACTGTAGTCTTTGCTGAGTATGGGTAAATTCTGTTTTAGGGTGAATGTGTTATCTTCCCAGATGTAGTTACTAAAGCAATACATTGTCTGCAGGAAACTTTTGGGATCCTGATTATGGTTAACTTCCATGAAAAATGATTGCTTGGGGAAGTTAATGACATTAATTATCTGGTACTCATGTCACCTTGAACCCTGTAGTACTCCATACTGTTCACATAATGGCTTTACCTACTGGGTGACAATTTTTAAATAGCCTGACCTTGAGGATGCAGCTTAAAAACTGTTGAAGCTGTTTCACATCCTGTTCCTCATTGAATAGAGCAGGAGTTTTATCCTGGACAAGGGGAAAATACTGGCAAAGAACTGGACAGTTCTTGGAAGACGCTAGAAGTCTGCTGGGAGCAGGGGACACAGGTGTTTCTTTCTGGTGCCACAGGTGTGGTATCCCCTCTGTTACTCCTACCTGCTTGTGGCAGCACTGTGAAATAAGTAATTTCAGGAATTGGATATCATCTAGAGCAAAATCCTTTACACCATTAAATGGTTTAATTTTTTGGCTTTCCTTATCCAAGAATTGTGCTCTTGAGAGAGAAGAGAGGAATTCAGCAGAAGGGATTGCTTCTGAGAACAGATGCAGCATTTGGCTATTTCTGCATTTTTTTTCCCAAAGGAGATCTATAGCAACCCTCCAACCCCCCCACATGCATGTGTGAAAATTTCTGGGACTTGTAAAGATTGTTAGAAACAATAGATATCCTACTATCCTGCTGTATTTAGCATTGGTACAGCCTCACCTTGAGTACTGTGTGCGGTTCTGGCCCCCACAATTCAAGAAGGATGTGAAGGTCTTTGAATGTTTCCAGAGGAGGGCAACAAAACTGGTGGAAGGGCTGGAAGGCATGTCCTATGTGGAATGGCTGAGGACTTTGGGTTTGTCTGGGTTGGAGAAAAGGAGGCTGAGGGGCGACCTCATTGCTCTCTACAGCTTCCTGAGGAGGGGACGTGGAGAGGGAGGTGCTGATCTCTTCTCCCTGGGATCCAGTGATACGACACATGGGAATGCTTCAGAGCTGCACCAGGGGAGTTTTAGACTAGATGTTAGGAAGCATTTCTTTACCGAGAGGGTGGTCAAACACTGGAACAGGCTTCCGAGAGAGGTGGTCTATGCCCCAAGCCTGTCAGTGTGTGAGAGGCATTTGGACAACGCCCTTAACAACATGCTTTAACTTCTGGTCAGCCCTGAAGTGGTCAGGCAGTTGGACTAGATGATAGCTATTCCATCCAACTGAAATAGTCTATTCTGTTGGAGATCATTCAGAAGAAGCAAAACTACTCTAGCTGTCCTTCAACTTCCTTCAACTTCAGACTTCAGCAGACCAAATGTATTTGTGGTGGACTGCTCCAGCTGTCCAGAATGTACTTGCTGCATCAGTCACAGTATTTAGAGCCAAGAGAAAAACTGGCCAAGTGAAGCTTCACACGTTAGCTGCTGTCTACTTACTCATGTTTGTGTAGACAATGAAACATTTGGGCTTTTGTTTGTTAGTTTGTTTGTTTTGTGGGTGGTTTTGTTTCCAGTTGGCTGAGAGAGATACAGCTGGTAAGTAACCTCTGCAGTGTGCTCAAGGAACAGTCTCATTAGAGAGACAAAGAGCAGCAATTTTAGAGGTTGAGGTATTTATTACTTCCAGGTCAAATGTTAATTTTAGTAGGGGTGTATTATAATTATGTTTCAAGTAGGAGGCGAGCCATTCACCCCTTTCCAAATAGGTGGCTAATGCTCATTACCCTGCAAGTATGGGTTCCGTATGCGTAATCATGTGAAGAAAAGCTGGTAGGATTGTTTGAGGTGTGCTGTCTGCAGATGGTGGGATCTGTGTTCCTGCCCTGCCAACTGGATTCCCGATCTTGCGGGATTCTTGCTGAGGAAGCAGTGCGAGGGCAGCGTGCGTTCCCTCCTCTGGGCCCACTGTGACCCAGAGTGAGCCCCAATGGGCACTGCTGTGAACCTGTGCTCGTGTTCATGGAGCTCGTAAGTACCAAGACTGCGATCTGTGGACTCAGATTCACACTTAACTGCACGTCAAAGTGCTCAAACAAAGTTGAGCTCCAGGAACTGTCCATGTAGGAGGTCTCACTTTGTGCTATATGCATATTAAAGAAACTTTACATGGAGAACGAAAAAAAAATTCAGAAGAGTTTAAAACATAAGGAAAGCCTGAGAAGTGAGGAAAACTGTAAGGAAAAATTTGCTTGAACAGCTTTGGTTTTGTTAGTTCCTTAAAAAAAGGGAAAGCATTTCTTGCCACAAGCATTGGAAGTAATTGAGAGAGGTTTTTTTTTTAAAAAAAAAAAAAATTTCTTTGAAAATGTTGCCTTTGGAGCTCTGAATTCACCACAGACTTGACCTGTCATTCTTCTTGACTAACAACTGCTAAGTATTGCAAACTATGTGACAGCTTTGTGGCTGCTGTGAATTGGAGACTAGGAGGATACCATGAAAGCAGGTTTCAAAGGAAGTATTTGTATTTTGTACCCCTAAAAGGATTGTTCACTATTTAGTGTACTGCTGAGGAGAAAATCTCCGCTTATTTGCACGCTCACTATTACTTAGAGAACACCGCTCCTACTATTTCGTCTTATAAATAATGCAGAAAAGGAAAATTATGTAACTTCAGTCATTCGGGTTATGTATATTTGTAACTGGCTGCAGATACACTTGACAGAAACATACTTTGCCTGTAAATGTAATAGTAACAAGACTCTTGATGGAGACTATATGTATCATTTTTATAGAATCCCTACTTATGGTTAGGTTAGCAGTGTAATTAACTGTCTAAGGAAACTAAGAAATAAGCTTGCGAGGTAGCACCTTACTGACGTTTGTCCCTTGCCTAGGGACAGATGTTTCCAAATTAAAATGGAGCCTATGACTTCCTCTTCACCCCACCCGCTCCCCAGCAAATCTTGCATAACAGGCAGAGTGCTGCTGTGGTACAAACATGACCATTTACTTAGTTTCATTTTATTCATGTATGTCAAGGTACTCACGTTAAGATTTCAGTATCTCTTTGCCATGAGGCTGCGCTTTTTTATTTACTTTATATCATTAATATTGAAATATTCTGTGATTTGGCAGAAACGAGACAATCTTGTTAATAATCAGCAGGCTTGCACTGTTGAATCGCAGTAGATTCAGTAAACATGAAGTGTTCTTTCCAGGAAGGAAGATAGCAATGGACAATTATTTTGTCTTTCCAGTTGTTGTGGTTTAACCCCAGCCAGCAACCAAGCCGCACACAGCCACTCACTCGCCTCCCTCACAGTGGGATGGGGGAGAGAATCAGGAGGGTGAAAGTGAGAAAACTCCTGGGCTGAGATAAAGACAGTTTAATAGGGAAAGCAAAAGCTGTGCATGCAAGCAAAGCAAAACAAGGAATTCATTCACCACTTCCCATGGGCAGGCAGGTGTTCAGCCATCTCCAGGAAAGCAGGGCTCCATCACATGTAACGGTGACTTGGGAAGACAAACGCTGTAACTCTTGAACATTGCCCCTTCTTTCTTTTTCCCCCAGCTTTATATGCTGAGCATGACATCATACAGTCTAGACTATCCCTTGGGTCAGTTGGGGTCAGCTGTCCCAGCTGTGTCCCCTCCCAACTTCTTGTGCCCCCCCAGCTACTTGCTGGTGGGGTGTTGGGAGAAGCAGAAAGGGCCTTGGCTCTGTATAAGCACTGCTTAGCAATAATGAAAACATCCCTGTGCTATCAATACTGTTTCCAGCACAAATCCAAAACGTAGCCATGTACAAGGTACTGTGAAGAAAATTAACTCTATCCCAGCCAAAACCAGCACACCAGTTGGGTGTGTTTCTGGCTGGCTAGAGAAGAGCAAACTGTTGGTTCATTTAAAAATTCCAAGAACCCTGTTGTGCAGGCCGCAGGGCACAGCTTTCAGGAGAACATTAACAGCTGCTAGGTATCCCACTAACATGACTGAATATGGTGGGTATTGGCCTGTCTCCTTTGTAAAGTTTTATGGCCTTTCATGGAGTTTTCATCTAAACTGCCAGGCAGCAGAAGCCAAGAGGTTAGTCTCAATATCAAATTCTCTGAGGGTCTCCTTGCTCTCTCACTGGAGTGTTAGCAGTGCCGAGTTTGTGCCTTCTGCCTTGTGTTCCCAGGTGCACCCTGAGATGTGAGAATGTACTTTTTGAACAAACACACAGTTTTGAAAGGTCTGCGCTCCTTTTGTGGCTCAGGAGAGCCCAGCAGGTGGGCAGCTCTTGGCTGCCTCAGTGCAATTTCTTTCACCTGCCAGGAATGCCGTGTTAATAGTACTGGGCACATGAGATTGTCCGGACCCCTCTTAGGCGGGCATTCACTATGTCTGCGCTGAGGGAGGTGAGTTTGATGAACAGTCTGGACTCAGACTGACATCAGGCCACCTTAGAGTGGTGAGTGGTTGATAAAGGGTTGTCTCTGCAGTTACAATTCCCTTCAAGATCGTGGTCCTCAAGTCAAGAGTAAACGCAGCCTGTAGAACTAAAAAGTGTGGCAAGTGATGCGTGAAAAAATGCTTTTATTTTTCTTGTCTGAGAGAAGCTGCCTATTTCTCTCTGATCATCAGCTGTGAAAATGATGAGGATCTTTAATGAGAACCCTGCTTCTTCATTTCTCCAGGCGGCTGGGCCAGCAGGTCATCAAATCACTAAAAACAAACGAAAGGAGTAAAGACCTGCAGAAGAGTTCCGAGTACTTTCCTTTCCAAAATATCTGTGGACAGGCTGATAAGGCAGTAAAGGCACATAGAACTGTGATCTTGGAGCAGGAAGTAGGGGAAGGAGCAGTGTAGGATTTTCAGAGGACAGGACCATGCTTTGAAGGAAGGAAGAATTAGGCTCTTTTATTGCATCAGGTGGAACTAAAGAATTAGGCAAACTCTAAACTGAACAGTCATTATTAATCTGGATTAATAGCATAAAAAGGCTCTTTGTAGTAATGAAACTTTGAGTATCTTAGCTAACAGTTTCAGAAAACTAATGAAATTTTCAAATCCTCATCTCTTATGACAGATGGACGATCTGTATTTTTCCCTTGAGGCTGTAAGTTGCTGCTTTACTCCATGATTTGTTGGTTCATGGTATTTATTTTGAGTATTAAAGTCACATAAGAGTAGAAGAATGGCTGTACCTGGTCAGACAAAATGCCTGGTTAGCCCTATATGCCATTTTCAACAGTGCCCAACATGGGCAATCTTGTTGGGCATCCCCTGCTGTGCAGCCACTAAACGTGCACAGTGTGCCCCACTGATGTGGCAGAGGATGGCTCGGAGAGTGATGTTGGAAACCTCATGCGCAGCACATGATGAGGAGCAATCTGTCCCATCTTCCCCCTCACGTTCTTTTCTCCCCAGCTCCTTCCAGGTGAAGGCTGCCCTTTGGCCATGGGCATGTCTCTTCCTACAAGAAGACAGTGCCCGCTGAGTCCTGGCCCCCAAAAGTTTCTTTTTTTTTATTCTCTGTCCTGTGAGCTGCCCTGCTTGATTCCCCTGTGGGGGTCTTGTTGCATGACATCCAGCTGATTTGTCCCCAAACCATGCCATGGAAACAGCTTGGGAGATTCATATTCTGCTTGCTTTGCTTCTTCACCTTTGCATCCCACAGACCATGTTCAGAAGAAGCCCTGAAACCCCGGTGTGCAAGCATGTACCTGCTGCTTGTTCCTTGGCTAGCTGGGGACTTCAGTTGGAAAAACCAACAGCAGGCATCGGATGTTTACAGGGTCCCCAGGCTCATCGTGTTTTTCATAGTGAAAAGGCAACCATAGCAACATGCACCTGGCTACAGCCACTCTTCTGGCTCTTCCAGTACCTCTTAGTTAGTTTTTTTGGCTGGACTACTTCTTCTCTTTTTTTTATTTATGCCCTGACCATCCAAGGCCCTGCCAAATTACAGGACCTACTTGACAACCTCCTTCTGAGCAAAGAAGTGTGTCACTACATGCTTACAGACTGTTGGCAGCAGGGCAGCTTGTGGACTTCCTTGCCTTAAATGATGAGGGGGGGGGATTATTTTGTTTTTCTTTATTTACTAGCCTTCAGTTCACTTTTCTCCTATGTGCTATCCAGGTGCTTATTGAGGCCACAGAAACTTTTGACATCAACACCTTTCTGTATCAAGAAGTTTGGCTTGAGTGGATGTTCTGTTAAATATATATAATAGTAAATCTAAAAAACCAAACAAGCCCCAAAACTGAAAGAACCATTCTTTTTGCTTGTCTTGAGCCTGACACCTGTTAATTATGTATGAAACTTCCTCAGTCTTTGTCCTGGACAAGGCAGGGAACAATTCTGTCCATGCTGCTTGTGGTTTTATTGAGTCCTGCTCTCTGTTGCTCTTTTTCAGGCTAAAGATCCTTTGCTTATGTAACCTGCTTTTTGTAATGAAGCTGTTCCTTACCTTTGATCATCCAACTTCATACCTTTCTTAATTCTCTTTAAGACTGCAGAACAAGGAGAGGGGAGAGCCAGGAGTTGCACACAGGATTCCGGATGTGGGATACCACGGATGTGTGTAGGGACACAATGAATGATGTTTTGTTCTCTTTCCTAACAGTTCCAGTTAATATATTTATTTTAAAAGTGTGTCTTGATTGGAGAGCATTTTGTAACATGTCAGATATCAGTATGATTAAAATGCCTCTCTTAAAGAACTACCCGTATTTATACTGAAGAACTAGATGGGGGAAGGCATTTCATAGTTACTACAACTTCCTCAAAATTCATATAAAAGCTGTTCTTAGGGGCCTGTTTCAAGATGATATATGATTATTTAACCGATGTGTTCATTATGCTCTGAATGTGGTTTTCTGCCTGCCACATGTGCGCAGTGAGAGATTTAATGGGACTAGCTGTCTTCTGAGTTATAAACCATGAGCTGTATATTTCATGTCCTCAATTATTTTTTTAAGAAATAAGATGTGCTCTCAAAGTAATCTGTAAAATATGCTAGCAATCTTGCAACGGTCGTTTATACCTGTTAATGATAAGACGTTACTGTCAGGCAAGATTTGTGAGAGCTTGGTTATGTGCGCTAACTAGGTGCATATTACTAAGCAAATTTATCAGGAACCTACCCACATTTGCAAATGTTTAGATACACATCAAGCCTAGCCTAAAGCATAAGAATATAAGAAATACCCCACTGGGGCAGACTAATGGTCTGCCTAGACAATTGTTTGCCCTCTGTCAGTCTGAGCAGCGTGTGCTGTTCCATCCGAGAATAATGTTCAGCCTTAGTTGCTTTCTGCAGTTTGCTTCCCTCATACCCTCCTAACATCTGCAGTTGCTGAACTGAGGCTATTGGAAAACATGCCCCTGCCTCTTCCCTTCAGTGTCTGCTTATGGACATCTCGTCCATGGATTTGTCTAGTTTTGTACTGAAGGCACCATGAGTGGTTAGTAGATCCTAAACGACTTCATACCAGGGTGGTGCCAGCTTGCGTGCAGTGGAGCTTCTTTGATTTTGGTGACCTGCAATGTCTGTAAAGACTTATTCTACAGTCAATATTCTTTAATTCTCTCATCTTGGAATCTTGTGTGTTGCACAGGCACAAGTTATTTTCAGCACTTGAAAAATAAAATTTGCTGTTTATTTTGAGATCTGGGATACATGTCCTGAAATTTTCAAATACCAAACTAGCGAAGAAATGTGAATGTGTCATTTAATTCTTTCATACTGTATTTCAATCAAAAACAAATGCATTTTTTTTATATATTGGCCAGTCACAGGGACTGGGTCCAATGTCAGATTTCCCCCACCCCCTTCATTAAGAGGCTGACTTTTTTTTCGTCATTAGACCTTTACTACATGCATGGTGTCTCATCAGTTGCTGTCTGCCTGTGGTTTTGTCAGCTTTGAGCAGTATTTTCCCTATAGGTCAGAATCAAAATCTGTAGCTCTTTTTGAGATGCTTATGGTGCCTGGAACCCTTATTATGGATTTGTTTGTGGGGAATTCCATCTTCCAAATGTCACTTGGAGAACACAAGTGCAGTGCTGAGTATAGGAGTACAACAGGAGATCCTGTCTTGCTCTTGATGCCCCACTCCATAGAAAAGTATGGGAAGATTTGGAGGAATATTTAGAGGAAGGTGGTGGAGTTGGGTCCTGAACAGTTGGGTCACAAATTTCCCTTAATTCCCTTTTTGCCTCTACTAGGAGGAGGGAGAAGATAAGGGAATTAAGGGAAACTCTTCAGATAAGGATTATATAATGTGACCTTCAGCAGACATCCAGCATTACCCTCTTAGAAACTTCTGTCTTCTTCTGAAGAAAATTAAGTCTTCTGGGGTTTGGATTTTTTTTTTCCTCCTTGCAATCATTGTTCCTTCTTCTTCGTGGTGTTGGGACATTTTTCCTCTGCCTCAATAGAGAAGTACCACATGCTGCTCTGAGGAATTTGTGCATCTTGCTAAGGGTCCCGCAGAGGCATATATGTTTAAATCACCATTATTATCTTAGAGATACTATCTAACAAGTGATATATTGAATAAAATTGAAGTTCTTCTGGATAATCATCAGTTTTTTTCTTCTAAATATTTGTTCCATGTTTGTACTAACCTATTGAATTTGCTACTATTCTGCACATTCTTTATTACAACTGTAAAAACTGTATTTAGCTTTGATTTTATTCTCTTTCCTTCCATAAATAACATGCACAAGGAAGTCCTCAAAATCCCTGTTACATGCATTGTCATACAGCCCCTAACTTACAGACTGTTTAACACATGCTCTGATAAAGGCTTATTTTTATAATAACTGCGTATATATTTTTTAACTTTTCAACTGCCTCATGAGGAAGCAATTAAAAAGAAAGCTTATTCTGAGCCAGAGTAGGGTGTGTTCATTAGCCTAATGGTTTCATTAGAATGGGAATTTCCCTTCCACTTTATGAGTGTGCAACATCAAGGAATTTAAGTAAAGTCTTACTAAGATGTGGAATTAATTGCTTATCTTCTAAAACCTGCACTGATAGCTGAGTAGCAATCTTGAAAGAAAAATTGAATTAATAAACATTCATTTTGGTAATCATTAAATAATAAAGTGGCTGAATTTCAAGCAGAACTACTCTTATCCACTGCTTGCCAATTATTTTCCCATGTCTTTTCATAAAATCAGAACTATTTTGCAGCCAGCATCCTGATACTCTGAAATGGACATGCTTTAGCTGGACCTCAGTGTTGGCTTCAAAGTCTTCTAGGAAATTGAAAGAAAACAAACAAGAAAACCCCACAACCTCTCTGGCTCTTCTCAGTGATGATCATAACAGTGGGAGAAATTTCTACCACCCTTTTTGAGGGCACTTTATTTCATGCCAAACTCTGGCAGAGCTGTACTTGGGAAGGACAAATGTTTCATTTTGTTGTTGTTGTTGTTACTGAAATTGCAGTGTTTTTACTTAAGAGTTGTCTGCAATAAATTAATTTTCTAGTATAACTATGCTGCTGTAAGCAATGCTGATATAAAGGTGTAATTGGCCATACCTTTCTAGGTCCAGCCGTAGTAGTTGAAGAAGGTAGTGTATATGAGTAACAAGTTACTGCATTGCACCTGGGCTATGGTAAATAAGGCTGTGCTTGCAGCATAAATTTGACAGAAGGGCTGCTACAGCCAGAAGCCTGTCCCTGTTCTCCTAGTTCTTACTCCGCCCTCTACATGTGTTGGAAAAGCTGGTATGGGAGGGCTAAGACAAGGGTAACTCCTTTTCGCAGCAGCATGGATTTATGCTGGATTTTAGTGGCTGTGCAACAGTTCACTTGTAAGTACTTTTAAATGTTAAGTAAAACATTTTGAGTAAAGCAATTCTAGTGACTGATCTTGCTTTACTGTGTAGCAAAATTAATTAGGAGTAGTCACCTACCTGGTTGCAGTGATTCTTTTGTGGGTGTGTTACCTCCTCACAAACACATCCTCATGAACTGTGACTGCCAATGTGAACAGTTTATTACAATAACAGTGTCTTCTTCATTTAATGTTTGCATGTAATGAGGGTGTTTTGTGTAGGTCTCATTAAGCAAACTAATTTTGCTTTTTTGTACTTTTCTTTCTCCTTACATACATATAAAATTCAGTAATATTAAAGTGAAGGGCTGGTAATACTGAACCACATTGCTAATTTAACTAGTCAACTATGCTTCCTGCAGAAGGTGGCCCAGGATCAACTATCAAGCTCCAACTCGGCTTTTGTGATTAGACAGTGCTGTGAGTGTGTTCTGTGTAGCAAGAGGGTGATCTGTTTAATGACGTATTTGTAAACAGGTTAATTATTACAACAAAATCCATGCAATTCATGAGCAGCTAAACTTACGCTGACAGTTTGTAAGCCCATCCCTTGGTGGGTTATTATTTGTGTTAACATTAAATGGAAGTAGTTATCCAAAGTGATTTCTACGGAAGTACTGTAATTAAAGTGATTGTGATCCCTACTAAACTAATAGAAGGACATATACACAAATATTGTTTACCTTCTACTTTGTACTTGGACTTTCAGTGACACAAGTTCCGTGTCTGGAAACCTTTCTCTTGCTATGATATGGAGATTTATAATCAATATTTTGTTGTCATTCCACATAAATAATATGCCAGCCTAGAGTCAAGGTAAATCTAGTAGTATTGCAACTGTAAATGTATGTAGTATGTGAATATATGCACTACAGTTTGCTACTTCAATAAAAATCAAGTGTTCAGAAGTTACACAGTGCTAGAGTTAAAAACCTCCATTTTTTTGTGATGTTGTTCTAGTACTCTTTGGAGTTGCCCGATGTTCAGGGACATTGAAAAGATCAACAAAAATGTCCACAGTTGTATCGTCAGAGTCCAGAGGACAGTCTTCAGTGGTCATGGGCCTGTATGACCAGTTTCCCAAAGCATCAGGAGTGCTGCCTTTTCCCTTATCTGCTCGTCACTGTCATCCCACATCCTGGCTGGCTCTGTCCTCCTTATTTAACCTGTTTCTCCACCTGACTGAATGGGGCTTGGTACGGGGAGGTGGTAAGCAGCACCAGCAAAGTGCTTCCACCTCCCTCACCGCGGCACCTGCTAGCCATGCTGAACCTAATTTAAGAGGTGTGAGTTTGTGAGGAGACTGATCCAGCTGAAGCGATGGAAGCCCATGTCTTAAGACCTTTGGGTGTTTTTTTCCTATTCGAGGCAGCATTGTGTAAATACTAAAATAGCTGAGGGGGGCAGCAGGCTGTACCTTTAGGCTTCTGTCTTTCACCTGTGTTCTTGAGCAGCTCCTGGTTTTAAATCTCTCTCTTGTTCCTTGCTGCTTTCTCTACTACTTGCTTCTCCTCTTCATCAAACTGTGAAATGATTTGATCTCTCCCTTCCCTTCTCTGTACCCATCAACCTAACCTTTAATTGCCGTTTCTCCCATGAATAAATGGCAACGAAGTTGCACCAGGCTGTCACAGCTCTTTGATTCCTTTGGGTCTTTGTCTCTGCATAGCAAATTCAGTGCCAACCCAGGTCCCTCTTCAGTGTGTCTCTTCTCTCCCCCATCTCCCTTACTAACTTCAGATCACAGCATTCTTTTCCTGCTTCTTCCACTGTCTTCTCTGAGATCCAAGTTTTAGCTGCAGACTGTAGCTCTGCTCCCTTTCTGTGTCCTTCCTTTTTTCTTATTTTCTTCTCAGGGCAGACTGAGCCTTTCTGCTTTCTGTTCCTTTACACTCAAGTGCCTCCGTTTTAGCTGTCTGCTCTGGAATCACTGAGAGTACATGAAAGAAAAATCTCACTGCTGTTGCTTCATGACGTGCTGCAGACCAGAGCTGTACCTGCACAGCAAGTCTTGTTCACCAGCTTCAGGGAACATATACTAATGATTTCTTAAACCTTTTTGTGTTTTAGCAGAGCAACCTGCCAAAGCCTTTACTGGAAATTCATAAGCTGTAATGCTTATTTGTTGGGCAAATTTTGGTGAAAATGATAAAGTATGCCCCTGAAGCACCCTCTGTTTTTTCTTTCTCTGTCACTCCTGATCATGCTTCCCTGTCAGTTTAAGATGCTACAAATCCTCACTGAGGAGGCTGCACTATTTTAATGTGGACAAGAAATGGGCATTAGGACAGTTCCCAAGTGGCAAAATCAAGCTTCAGGTGAAGTCTGTCAAAACCTTTGAATAAACACCTAGAAACAAGGTCTTGTAAGTGGAGAAAGTGGAGCAGTTCAGCTGAAGTTAACTACTTAAACCCCTGTAGTTTGGTGCCGCTAGCCCAAACGGCATTCCCAGCACCCACTTGCTTATTTGTCCCCTGCACTGTCCCTTCCCAAGTGCCAGCAGGAGCATGTGGGGATCTGCGTTGGGAACAAGATCTGAATGACAGCTTGCCTGGGGGGAAGGTGTGAGGGTTAAGGAGTACTCGCGTGGACCACTTTTTCAGTCGGGTTTGCCTCTTGGCTTTGCGTATGCTTGTGTCTGCACAGGAGACAGGGACTTGTGGGAGGGCAGGAATAAGCAGTTGGGAGTAGAAAGAGTAGAGGTGGGCAGTTTTTTTGGTGGTAGTCTAGGACATTTGTTGATCAATAACTTCACATCACAGTGGTACTGTTAAGGGGGGCCCTGCGAAGGCCTATTTTCTTTTCACTTTGCAATGTCCTATGGAAAAATAGCCTTAGAGCAGAAATTACTGTCTTGACGGAGGCATGTTTTCTTTAGAAAACATCTGTGATTATTGGTTGGCTTTATCTCACTTTATCTGCTTAAAGGTTAAGCAACTGAGTCACACTGTCTGGACTCCTGTTGTAACTAAAAGACAGAGACAGGCACCTACAAGGAATACATGATGTGGCCTCATCGGGCACAGTTTCAAGGTTTCGTCAGAAATTTCAAGTTTCAAAGTTACCACTTTTAAGTGGGCATACTGGTGGGGGGGCCGTTAAATGAAATAAGTGTGTGTGTGCGTGCGCATTTATCTTGTGTAGCTACAGCAACTCTTTTCAGTTGCATTCAGTGTTTTCCATATCCTCTTTGCTGAAATTGCTGAGGGATTTTTCGTAAGTATACAAAGCTTTTTTCCTCAGACCAAGCTTTAAAGGTTGCTGAAGCTTTGCTTAATGTTTAAATCCTGCTGGTTGGTGCTGAGTTATAAATAGCAAGTGGCTGAAGGAGAAGGTGAAAGGGATAAAGAAAAGCAGCAGCAGCAGCAGGGAAGAGATGGGGACTGCTGTCCAGTTATTCCTACAGCTCCAGCAACATGTAGCCAGAAACTAAGATTAATAGAAATACTATATAACGTATTCTATGCTGATAGAGTCTAAAATATATTTTTAATTTTTTTTTAAATAAACTGTGGATTAGATCAATGCGTCTGATACCTAACACCAGCTGTTGTCTTAATTCCCATTCAGTGCTAATACAGTGGAGAGATAATTTTAGTGTGGAATTTCCTGAGGTAATACAGAACAATACATTAAAATAAAACTATATCTGGATGCTGTTGCTTAATTTAGGTCTATCTATACAATATAATTATGCTGTTTCCACCCTTATATGTATAGACACACACATGCACACACAAAATGTGTCTATATCTATATACACACATGGATCCTTTTAAATATGTATTATTATTTTCAAGGTATTTACTGTGTACTTAGAACTGTCAGCTAACAATTCAGCTATAGCTGAAATAAAATTACTCACATTTTTTCCATGAAATACTCTCTTCTAATTTTATGGTTTGGTTTCCAATAGGTCAGTTACAATTTAGAAAATACAGAATCATGGGGGAAACAACTTTAAAATGGAAATAGAGTCTTAAAAATAAGTATTTATTTCCAATTTTTTTTTTGTTAACTGCCTATTTTTATACAAAGCCAAAAGCTTTCTTACCAACTCTGATAAATGTGGAGGACTGAAGAATGACAAGCTGTTTTTCAGGAGCTGGTTATTATACTTGTTACAGTCTTGATGAGAATATCAACCCTAGGTGTATGTTAAGACTACAGGATATACACTTCCTATGTCTCTTAATATTTTATAGATATCAAGGTTTTAAGTCTGTATACTCATATGTAATTATACTATTGAAATCTAGTAGAGTGCAGTAAACGTGCATTATCAGGAGAACTGTTTTTGTTTAGAAGAAACATTTTTGAGCCCAAATTGTGTCTTTGTTTAGAGAAGCTTTTCTAATTTTTAGCTGCCTGACCCACCGTATTGTCAAATCACAGTGTCCAGTCTATCTAATGTGGATGAATAGTAGGATGAGTTGAGCTAACTTTGGCTCCTCTCACTTAAAACACTGCATTGCATTGTCTATCTCTTCATAGCATAAAAGTTGATAAAGACATGCATGAGGCAGAAGTAGTTGACTTAACCTTCCTTTTATTAATCAGATACCTTTAAGTAGTTTCCTAGGTCTTTGTTCCCAGGTGTGCACAGACTGAAGTACATGCATGATTATAACGTGTTCCATAGTTTGTTCCATAACTAAAGGTGACTGTTCACAAATGTACCTTTAGATACACTCAGAGATCTTTGTGGTAGGGCCAATGAATCAATTGCCTACACTCTGCTAACTCAGATGCCAAAGTTGGGGGTCTCTTTCACTCCTGCTCCTACCTGCTTGCTTCATCTTCATCCTTCTTTAATAAAAGTTTTATTCTGAGTGGAGAAGTGAGACCTGAGTCACCTCTCTCACACTTGTTCATTTCATCTGAGTCTGAAGTGTTTCACAGTTACCTTACTCGTTTCTTAATTTGCCCCAAACTGAAGTGTAACATATTGCAACTCTGCTTTAAATAGAAAAAAGATGCTTTTAGTAGACCATGATTACAAAAAACCTCAGGTGATCTGGACCAGTACTTGAAGTGCAGTTCTCTGCCCCAACACTCCAAGTGATAGTTTCATAGAAAATAGGGCAAATGAGGAACACTGAATGCCACTCCCTGTATTCCCCATTCATGTTTTTATGGCAAAAGGCTGTGTAACTTTTGTTAGAAAGTAAAGTGTAAATGAATCAATTAAAACTGTTACTTCAAATCCAGTGGAATGCCTTGATTTTTCAGCATGATAATTCTGACCTTGTCAGGCCTCATACTTATGATTGGCAATGAGCATTGACAGAACCAAAGCATTAGAGAAAATGTCTTCTTGAAAGCCTGGAAACTTTAACTTAAAGAATATTTTAACTGTCATACCATGCTAGTTTGAATGGCCTTAGTAATAAATTGCAAGTGGTTTATATGGCCTATAAAATGACAACCTATAAAGATAGGGAGAGCAATAAACAAACATATGTTACTGTTGCAGAAGTACTTCCTATGTCACTGTTATCTTCTACATCACATACAAAAACTTTTTTCACTCTGCTGTAGCAAAATGCTGGCAGTCCCAAATATGAAAAATCATGAGTCCAGCAAAGCAAAATAATGAGATTTTAAACTCATGATACATGAAACTAAACTGTGATTTGCCTTCTAGTAATTAAGATTGAATATACTTGTTACATAGACAGAAGACTTTCTATGTAACAGTTATGTAGATAGAAGAGGAAAATAACTTGTAGTGAGAGTCTTAAAGAGTTGCAGATCAAAAGATGACTGGAAAAAGCATGTAGAAATCTTCAGAAAAGAGAAAATGTAACACAGTAAAAGGCATAGCAGAAATTAAAAACTGAGACATTGGTTTTTTGGGTTTTTTCTTCCTTCTGAATTGTGAGAGTGACTAATCTTTGGAATAAACTGTCAAAGGAAATGGTGACTGTAGCATCTATTCTGACTGTCAAGTCTAGGTGCTCTCAGGTAGGAGCCTTTATGTTTCTAAGATGTTCGATTTGGTGCTGAGATACATAGATGAAAATGGCCATTGCATGCAGGAGGTTGGAGCAGATGATCTTCCTTTGGTGTACCTGGCCCTCCAAGCAGCGTACCTTTGTACAGGCACATACAGTATGGTATCATCGTTTAACCCCTGCTGGCAACTAAGCACCACGAAGCCGCTAGCTCACTCCCCCCACCCAGTGGGACAGGGGAGAGAATCAGAAAAAAGTAAAACTTGTGGATTGAGATAGAGAAAGTTTAATAGGACAGAAAAAGAAGACAATAATAATGATAATAATAAAATGACAATAGTAAAAAGAATTAGAATATGCAAAAACAAGTGATGCACAGTGCAATTGCTCACCATCTGCCGACCAATGCACGGTCAGTTCCCGAGCAGCAATCCCCGCCCAGGCCAACTTCACACAGTTTATATACTAGACATGACATCACATGGTATGGAATATCCCTTTGGCCAATTTGGGTCAGTTGTCCTGGCTGTGTCCCTCCCAGCTTCTCGTGCCCAACTCCCAGCCTTCTTGCTGGCTGGGCATGAGAAGCTGAAAAGTCCTTGACTTAGTATAAGCACTACTTAGCAACAACTAAAACACTAGCGTGTTATCAAGGTTATTCTCATACTAAATCCAAAACATAACACTATGCCAGCTACTAGGAAGAAAATTAACTCTATCCTGGCCAAAACCAGGACATATGGCATGCCAAAATCCTCTTCGGTCTGACTACAAGTACAAAAAAGCATTAGAAATACCACACTTAAGTCCATCTGGTTTAGTATTTCATCTGATTGTGTTGTGAATACTGAAGGACTGTGTTTGAAGTGGAGAGATGCTTTTTTCCAGTCTTATCCTTTGGCTTCCATTAGGCAGCAGATTAGGGCTGAGACAGGGCAACTCTAGCCCGCCAACTTTATTATCCAGTTGTATACTCACCTACCCTGAGTTTGCCAAATACCTTTGTTATGGCTGTTTATAGCTCTTGCCTCCATAGTCTTCCACAGCAGTGAGTTTGAGTTGCACCGTGTAATTGAGTCTTGGCGGGGAGGTGGAACTCTTCTCCCCCTTCCCCGCCTTTTCTTTATTTTAAACCTGTTATTTGATTGTTTCTTTAGATTTCAACCAGTTCTCATTTTGTAAGAAATAGCGTATGATCATTTGGGTATTGCTATTCATAATCTTGCATTTATTTTGCAGCTCTCACACAGAAGCAGTTTGGCATTGTGGGTTGTTGTTCTTGTCTTTGACTGTCTGCTTGTCAGATCCTCTTTTCATTTTGAGGTGGGGTGATCTGATTCGTGCATGATGTGAGAGAACACGGGGAATTAATGAGGTATAGTCATACAAGATCAAAATGTAGTTATTTCCTGTCAAATCAGCTGCTAAGAGCAGTCTGTTTTATTCAAGTGATATGTCCAAACATGACTTCATCCCGAGACGTGCTCATCAGCGAGCGTCTCTCTTCATTGTAATGGCTATATATCTCCTCACGTGATGGGAGATTGTGTGCAGCCTCTTACATCTCCTTCGTGTCTTTCCTTGTCCTCTTACGAGCACACGACACTTTCACGTGAGCAGACATTCATCCATCGTACATCAGTAAACTAGAGCAGGCATCATCATGGTATGCCTGTTTCTAGTTAAGTGAAGAGAGAAGAGCTGTGATCTTTCCGTAAACATTATGACAGGGAGTGAGATGTGTGAATAATTCTTGCAGCCCCAGCTTGCCTTTTTATCTGAAAAAGAGGACAAGAGGGAGGAAGCTGTAGCTACGTGCAGAAGGAATTATTCTAGCGAGCCAAATCCAGTAAGTAATTTTGGGCACCTCAGTTCCAAATGACCTTTCTGGCTTGGAAGAAGTATTACATTTTTTAAAGTTTTTTTTTTTGTCATTGCTGTGTTTTGTTTAGAAGCATATGTAAAAGTTTGAATTGTGATTGCTTCCAGGAGTTTTAAGTAAAAAGCTCTGCTTGAAGACAAAACCAAGATTTGGCAATATTGCTGACAGAAAAAAATTAAGCTTTCAAGCAGTGCATTTAGGCAACAAAAATAATTGATTTTATAATTAAAATATAAACGCACCACTTTTCCTAAACTAAGCGTGCTAAACAACCTGGAGTACACTTTGCATATCAAAAACATGCGACTGTTCTGATTGTTAAGGAGTTTAAAAGAAGTTAAGTTTGTAAATGTAAGAGTTATTTTGGCTTACGTTCTTTTATTTACTCAGTTGTATATGTAAAATAAATGTATTAAGTCAGTAGTTAGTCTGGGCTTGCACTACCGTGAAAACAGAACGCGATCCATATTTTTGTCCCAATCTGCAGCCTTAGGTGCAGATCCACACGTAGAAAGAAACAAAATACATAGCCAACATCCCCAGTACAAATCTCAAGCCTTTACTCTTGGATATACTTTTGGGTAAAAGATCAAGGGTCTGATTCTTAGTGGCATCAAAGGGGGAAAAAGAGTAACAAGCTGCTGAGGGCTGGATCCCATGAGCCAGCATGATGGCACTCAGGACATCCATACCTAACCTCTAGGCACTGAGACCCTGGGTAGCAGCAGCCTAGTGCAAAGCAAGACAGCGTGCTGAATCGGGCATCTGGTAAGGCTTGCTGAGTGGTTTTGAACTTCTGGTAGAAACTGTGCTGGAATAATGGATCCCCATTTCCTAGGCAGGCATTCAGGACACTAAACCATAGATAAAAAGTGGTCACTGGCCCCCTCCCCTAAGTGGATTTTTTAGATGGAAGCGCCTGTTGCACCTTGCACAAAACTGAAGCTTGTCAGGCTGTGTGAAATGCCTTCAGAGCGTGCCAGCATAATCAGCTTCTTGGGGTGATTCCCTGTGGCGACTCTCCTTCGTGAACCCTAGATAACCATACGTGTGCAATGGGTGCTAGGACATGCTGCTTTTTGGAACTGGTAAGCAAGCGTAGTTAAGTATGGTGAAATGTTGTAGCTGAGGGTACCGAGCACGGTTAGACAGAACACGCAACTCCAGCTTGTTTTGTCATCCGGGTAAATGTAGCCAGATCGAGTGCTGTTTTGTGTGGCATGAGATAAAAGTATGTTAGATACGTCTTAGGTGTACATCAGATGTTTCCTATTATAGGTCAGAAAAAAACTATTAGAATGGATTTTTATTTTTTGTCTTCTGAGAAGCACAAAGAAAGTGTAGGTGGGTGCTGGTCAGCCTTAAGCCCCTATAACGTGAGTGCTGTGAAGCAGCTTGCCCAGTAAATTAGAGCTGCTCTGACATTTCAGGCCACAATAGCTGTGGCATGGAAGTTCTGCTGTGGGCATTTGTCCTCCTTCTTTCACTCCCCCACTAAGAGTCTCTACTTGGAAAACCTGTAGCACTTCATATAAAACACTTCTGCTCAAGAAAATGCTCCTTTCGGCCATTGAGTCCCCTTCCCAGCCTGTGAACGCAGCTCAAGCGTCATGTACAGAGGGCAGACCAGGTCAGACTAATTCCCTGTTTGGGAAGCTGTGGGCACTAGTCAGGGGCTTGAAGTACATAAGCTGGTCTTGGAGAAGTCCTGGGCATGGTAGCGAGGGTTGCTGTAATTCTCTTGCTTAGGGAAAAAAAAAACCACAAACCCCAAAACTGATTCTGCATTGTTCAATGTGTGAGTTTATCTATATGTACATGTAAAGCCATATTAATTGCTACAGAAAGTGAAGACCTACAGAAACTATTTTTATTTTGTTCCTGTAGTTTTCAACAGCCACCTGTTTGGTTAAGGATTATAGTGGGAAGGGAGGGTTAGAAAGCAGTTACAGTCTTCGATTTGTCAGAAGACATCTGTGCTTGAACCCCTGTTTAAGATAACTAATGGGGTATTTCTAGGCATGTAGCTGGGGCAGGATGGATCTCTGGGAAAGCCTGCATGAAGTATCTTGGAAGGATTTTCTCTCTAATTAGTTCTGTGTTGCAACAGCCACTTCAGCGTTAATGCACCTATGTAGCTAATTTGCTGTTAACTCATGCATTGTTGCAAACTACCTTCATGGGTTTTGTTTGAACTGGAAATAAATACCATGATTAAATGTATCATGCAATGTAGGTACAGTGAAGACAATGCTAGGCTTTCTTAATTCAGGTGTCTCACTACTGGTTTGAAGGCCTACTTTGAATATTCAGGCTTTGAATAACAGCTGCGGTATATGCTTGGAATTCTAGTTCAAAAAAAGATGCATAAATGTGTAGCATGGGGAAGTAGAATTCTGATCTCTGTGTTGGATA
This sequence comes from Haliaeetus leucocephalus, assembly GCF_000737465.1. Lineage (NCBI taxonomy): Eukaryota > Metazoa > Chordata > Aves > Accipitriformes > Accipitridae > Haliaeetus > Haliaeetus leucocephalus. Next base: position 3,449,644 of record NW_010972720.1, on the reverse strand, counting down.
CATAAACTGCAGCCTGGTAATTTCAACCCTTTTCTGCTAGCAGTTTTAATTTCGAGATATGTATCCCCACTTTGAGTTTACTAGCTACAATTCTGTAGTAGAATTTTCTTGAGCTGATGACCCTATATATGAAGATCATGAGCTCTCTGTTGGTAGTTATGAGACTCAAGATCTGATTCAGTTTCTGAAGTTAGTGAAAGACCTAACAATGGTTTTAGTAGGCTTTGAATTAGTCCTACTGTGTGTATAAATAGTTATTTTAGCGGGCCTAAAGCGTGTACTTCAAGATCATATAAAAATTAGAAAATACTGCCAAGCAATTCTTCTACCATGACTTTTAACAGTCAATTAAAGATTGAAGTATATTAATATTATTAGGCAATTATACAGGGATATGTGAAAATATAATAAGCTATTTAATTTCTTTTTAATATATGTTAATTTTAAAAGGCAGTATAGAATAACTTCAAGTGAGTGATGTCACCTTTGTTTCCACAGTCTAAAGAAATGCAGGAATCTTTGGGAAATGAGGGATTTGCAAGATGCTAAGCAAAGGAATAGTTACTAACATCTGAGGACTTCAGTGTGCTTGTTAACTGAGTTGCATTTTGAACGCAGTCCAGCATCCATAGGCATTTAGTTGAGTGCTGTATTAGAAACTTAGTCACCCAAAGCTGTCTTGAGAGGGAGCAGCTTCAGAGGATAGTTTAACCCATGCAAATTCTAAATTAGCCCCTGGAAGTTCACTTCTCTCTGCACTGACTAAGGAATTGGGAAACCTGAATTAATTAGTGCCTAAAGTTAAGTGGGATGCATGTGTGCATGGTTTTTTTTTAACTTGTTACAAAATCTTCCCTTTTGTGTTAATAAAGTTCAAGTTTACTTCCTGTGTTGTTTCTGTTGAAGGCATTTTTAAAAATACTGGCCTTTTTGGTTCATGACTTGGATCTGGTTTTTTGTTTGTTTGGATTTGTGGGCGTTTGGAGCTTTTTGTTTGTTTGTTTAGGAATCCGCTACTCATGCTGTGCTTGGATCTCACTATCCTGAATCTGCATAGGCTTCTCTTAATCCAGATAGGCGGAACACTATATTGTCTTGGTGTACTTCTCATCTCTGAGAGCAGGACTTTCTGACACCCCAGGCATCCAGTAGCTTAAACATCTAAATATCTGCTTTCACAAACGCCAACTGTATGGTTTCTTCACTTCAACTATTGGAGATAGTTGAGTCAATGAGCAGCTTGGGGTTTTATGAAGGTTTCTAAGACCTTTGGGTTCCAAAAAAGATAAGGAGTTCTAGACACTTTTACAGGGCCTCTCCATGCTCTTGTCTGCTTCAGTTCTTCACCGCTACCATTTAGAGAGCTTTGGAGGACAACCAAGATTTCTCTGCTTACAAATGGCTGCTGAGATGGAAGTTCCTTCTTCCTCAGCCGGAGTTGTAGCAGTCCAATACACTATTTTGCTATGAAACTGTGTTCCTTTATTGTTCCAGATTTCATTCCCTCCTGAAACCTCTTACCATGTGCCTTTGTTTTCCTCACTGCTTTATGAATGCAGGCAGTCAAGCTGTTTTCCACCTCTCACTGAAAATGAGTTCTTTTGACGTGCGATCTTTGTGGTTTGTTCTATTGCATATTCAAAGAGTAGTCCAAACAGAAGAATCTAGATGACATCCTGAGAACTGGGTACAAGGGGATGCAAGACAGCAGTATGGATTTATCACACTGTATCTAATGCAATCTTTTGTTTAGCCTTAGTGTTTTGTGAAGCCACCTTTTGTTAATGTTATCATTAATGTTAATCATATCAGATTTTTGTCCATATATTTTTTTTTGTGATTTTGATCACTGTTCTTTTTAGATACAGATTTTCTTTGGACAGGTGACTGATCCAACTGCATTGTGTTCTTAAAAATTTTTGATATCTCTACATTACTTTAAAAAAAAATTGTCTTTAAAAGCTTAAGTCTTCTGAGAGCTGATCACTGCTACAATTTCAGTAATACCATATCATGTGTTATGTAACAATTTTCCAGCTATTCCAAAATCAAAACAATAATATCAGGAAGGAGTTTAAAAATTAGTATGTACGCCAAGCAAATGTCCACAAACAGGTAATACTGATCGCATATTTTAGTGCACTAAAATTTGTTTTCTTACTAACAAAGGTTTTTTTCCTACTTAGTCAAAACTTACTGAGTTAGGTTTTTATGTGTGCAGTGAATAGAAGGGAAAATACCTGTTGCTCAGCTATTGGAGTATGCGCCTTGAAAGGAAAATAGTTTGAACATGTAAACACAGTGTCCTGGCAAATCTTAAAGCTTTTTACTTTTGAAGGTTTCTGTTTGTGTGTTTTTCTTCTCACCACGTTATGTCTGGCATGGTTGAATAACTATGCAAGTTAGTGACTTTTTAAAAAAATGTGATATGTGTGGAATTTTTTTGTATGCATTAATGCTTACTTAGCAATAATTGTTGCATTATTGCAGCTGTCTTAACATTGTTAGGTATTATTTAGGCCTTTCAATGTGATTCATCTTTTGTTGCTCTACATCTTGTAGTAGCAAGAGCAGAACCCTGCCTCAAAGGGCTTTAAGTCCAAACAGAAAAAGAGAGACAGAAAAGAAATGTTGCTCTTATGTCCATTTAGCAGTTCTGTGTGGATCCCTATCTACTTCACTGTAACCTTGTTTACCCAATTTGTGGTCTGTCATTAAGAACAAAATATGGCCATTGATATATAGGTTTAAAGTTTATTTACTTATTTTTTGGTCTAGACCAAAGCCATAAGGGGATACTTTTTGTAGTGGAATTTCTCACAGGCAGAAAATGAGGTTAGTCTTTGGAGCTTTATCTTTTAATTTATTTAGGAATTAGCTAGAGTTAAGATTCAATATGGAGCTGTTTCGAGAGCATTTGAAATTATGTGCTTAAGAGTTTTATTCTGAATAGTATTTTTTTTATTTTTAGCAAGTGCTTTAAATTAAACTTGAATTGTATTAAAAGTGGGACCAATAGTAATTTTCTTCTTTTTTCTCCCTAAAATGAAGTACTTTAAAACAGCAGAACATTTGAGCTCAGTTATATAAATGTAACCTCAGCCAGAGCTGCAGAGCTGGTGTCTTTATTATAGGGGAGAAGTCTTTCTGAAAAGCCAAATATTGCAGTTTCTTATGACATAATTATTATGAAAGATGCTTACTCTAAATTGTCATGCAACTCAGATAGACAGATGGTTTGATTTCAGTAATTCTATATCAGATAAAAGCCGTAATGTGATACTGAGTATGTTTTGATGGGATTAATTCATATCCATATAATTTTTAGAACTTTAGAACACTTTTGCTGATAAGAAAATCATAGTTTTAAAAAAGTATCTTATATAAATGCAACACTTAATTTTCTGTCTGATTCACTTTTCAACTCTTGAACTACAGCTGGACTGTTTCTGATGCTATGGTATAAACCACTGATGTAGTTAAATTGCTTTAAAGCATTATTTTGAAAGTGAAGGAAAGCTTTAGAGTTCCCACTGATGTCTTCCTGATTATTAGCAGTCTAAAATTAGCAGTCTGGCTGTTTTCAAATTACTAATCATTCATTTTTAAGAATTCTCATTGATCTAACTCATGGTGGTTAATTTAGTTTTGCTTATGTTTTTTCCTTACTGTGATGATATGTAGGAAAGATAAATTGTAGCCACGCACATATGCTAAATGTAAATACCAATTATCACCACATTATGGGCTTATTTAAACAAGTAAGGTCTATAGCAAAGGCTCCTTTGAGTGCTCCTGTAAACTCCCTTGGGGAGATGACTAACTGTGGACTTGGCCATATAAATTACTGCAAACGTCAGCAAAGCTGAATGAGTTTAGTTAATACCCCTCATGTTATTTCCTCTTCTTACATCTTCCACTTCAGATCACTTTCTGTATAATCAACAGGCTGAAGAATTTTGGAGGATGGTAGGCCATGAAGGCAGTACTCATGCTTACTGTGTCTCAAATCTAGTTCTATAGATTCAGGCACCCCTTGTATATGTTTGGTTTATCGTCCACCAAAACTGGTAGATATTTCACTATTTATTTTTAGCGGGGGTTGGACCAAGATTCTGCATTTGCATAGCAATCCCTTTTTCCTTGAAAGCTGGTCTCTTTTTAATTAGAACTTTTATTTGTCCAAGTATGGTTTGTGGACTTCTGCATTGTTTAGAGTGACATACTAGCTTTTTTTTGTTTTGTTTTTAAGAGAAGGAGGCATGATTTCTGGTTTTCTGTGTCCTAAACTACCTTACTTTATGTGAAAGCAAGATATTATTTTATATTACTTTATATTACAATTTACTTTGTATTTCATCAAACTAATGAAATCCATGTTTTTCATTACTTGAATATAAGGGTACTTAATAATCATAAAATATTTTATTGAACAAAATGGCAAAATAATTTTAAAAAATCATGCCATAATTTCTTCTTAGGTGTTTAGTAAGCTATCATTCTAAATGCAAAGCTTCGACTTAAGAATGATCCCCAGTGTTACGTGTATGAGACTTAGAAATGTTGGTGTTGAGGTGCATATATAATGAATGTATTGTTTCAAGACTACATTTTCTTCTCCTTCTAAAGAACTTAAGATTTTTGTAGTGAGTCAATAAATCAAGCAACTATACAAGTGTTTCTTACACAAAGAACTGGCTTCTGCTGAATGTCTGCATGATGCAGGCTAGAATGGAGGGTCATTGTATGGCTAAACCATAGATCCATTTTTATGTAGACCTAGTACAGGGATGGGTGGCTTATATCTGAATTCATGAATGGGAAAAGTAGCCAGACAGCAGTGTAAATGTGTTCTACTGGCTGAAAGATTACATTTCACTGCTATGGGTCCCCTTGTATTTTATCTTCTTACAGCCCAAGTATGTTTCTGCCTGTTTTCATGTTCACTTTTATTTATGCTTATTATATATGTGGCATTACATGGTTGGAGTGGATTTTGTAGTCGGAAAGTCATCATAAATTTTGCACAATTAAAAAAAAAAAGAGCTCCTACATTTTAAATTGTATTTATATTCCTTGTGAGAGTAATACTGCAACTTAAACAAGCATTTGGAATTGATTCATTAGTCACAGGAAGATCTGTTTCCTTTTTATTCCCTTTCCTCTCTCCCATTCTCTTAAAGTACCAGGTGGCAATATGGTAGACAGAGTCCTGAATTTGGAACAGGTGTCTAAACAACATCCATTCTGTAACTGCAGCACAAGATAAGAGTTAGAAGTACTTCATGTATTTTCAGAAAGAGTTTTTGTTGGCTGGTTATATCCAACACATTTAATGAAAAATCAGTCTATTGGATTATTTCTTGGGCATTTTTAAAGCAACTGTACTTTCCTTCTAAAGTGCGTAATTAATTACACACAAGAACACTTTTTCATGGAATCAAACTCCCACATAGAGCTGTCCATGTGAATTTTGAAGCAGCATTTGGTCCACTGAATCTAGCTGAAGCCTCAGAATAAAAGACATTTTGAATTAACATTTCCTTATTTTGGTACATATACTTTGGAATATTTATAACAATTTTTAATAAGTTATGCTCATCTATTTTCATTAGAGAAATTTGTCTTGATTGCTTTCTGTGACTTCATTTGTGGTGGTATAGTTTTACCACAAGACTGGCAGAAAAGCAAGACACTGGCTAGATGAAAAGCAAACAAAAAAGCCATGATAGGTCTTTGTATGGGACAGTAAAGGGAAGTCTGAGACAAACAGGGAACTTTGCTTATATACTTATCTGCATAGATCTCTAGAAAAGGAGATTATTCAGCACAACTCTTACTCCTAACATCCAGTGTAAATATTGTGTGCTGTAAATGTAAGTCCGTTATTATTTGTCCTGGATAATATGGATATGGAAGATGGCTTATTTCCTCCTTCACTGTATTTAGCCCTTTTCTCCCCTCAAGCTCCTCTTCTTTAGACTAAACAATGGTCCCTTCAGTTTGTTCTTTGTAGATGTTGACTTGTGTTCAGCTTGTGACTCGTAGATGGCTTTTCTGGAGAGCTGCTACAAAGTTGGAATTTCTTCAATTTGTGTTTGTCCAGTTGAATATTCCTGCTTGAAGGACAGAATTTAAAAGACCCTGATGAGTGGAAGTGTCCTAACAAAATTTCATAATCTTTCTTTTTGTTTGAGTATTTCTCTTATTGGCCAAGTTCCTTTTGAATTCTCATCCTGTCCTCCAAAGTTTTTATGGCCTATCGTGAAGTAGTCAGCTGCATATTTAGTAAGTATGTCCCTCTTCTGCCACCCAAATCCAGAATGAATATGTTAAACAGCACAGCACCAAGAGTACAGCTGTGTTCACTTTGACAGTGAATCATTGATAAACAATGTAGGGTACAGTTTTCCAGCAGTTTTGCTTCCCTCTTTGTAGTAACTTCCTCTAGACCATATTTCCTGCATCTTAGAATGTCAAGGAAAAAGTCTTACTAAAGTCAAAATAAATTACAGAGTGGACAAGATGAGTCTTGTAATTCACACTGAGGTCACAAGCTTTCCAAGAAAACAAGAGACAGGCATCTGAGCTGACAGAAAAAAATAACACAGATTTTTTTCTCAAGAATAATTGTAAGAGGAAGTGCAGCTCCATGACAACGGTTTCTATTTCTTGTAGTCTTTAACCAGTGCAACACATTGGAGAAAGGGCCAAGTTTGCTTATCAGTATCTTTTAGTGGGTCCCTTTTGGCCACAGGACCTCACAACAAATCATGCATGGGGTAGGATCATGGAGAGAGGGGAGGGAAGCTGTTATACAAATACTTGATGTGCAGCTATAGCATGTTTTGGCTACAGACTTTTATTATGCTGCAGAAATAGCGAGTTTAAAAGAATGTATGATCTGTCTAGCAGCAGAGGCTATCTGGATCTGACTAGTGTCTGCATTTGCATGCAGGGACAGTACAAGGTTGGGAGAAGGGTGCTGGGAGCAGTGAGGCTGGGCTGTGGGCTTGCAGGGAGAAAGTGTGGCTTTTCCCTATGTGAAAATGTTAGAATGCTGCTTATTACCATGCAGAGGGTTTATCCTAATTCATCTGATCCTTATTGCTGCTTCCTGATGAGAATGAACCATTCCCCTGTCATAACAGCAAGAGAGAATGATAGTCATTTGACGTGATTAGTGCGTTATACATGGCTGTATCAGATGTTTACAGTCTCTTTGGGGGGTAGGGGGTAAGGATTCTTCTTCTTTTCCTGCTCCCCAAGACCTTGCATACAGCTTGTTTACCGTTTGCTTTAATGTTTGTGCAATTGGAGTTGAGCCTGGATAGGAACTCTGGTTTTCTTTTCCAGTCTCATGAAACCACCAGTCCTCCAGACTGGTTATGCTTCTCAAAGACAGCAACTAATAGCTCTGATGTTCCTTCTGTCAAAATTGACAGTATCTTAGGAAAAACTAGACAAACTCTTTTTTTTTTTTTTTAAAGCCTCCAGATTAACATGCAGGAGAATGCTTTCCCTATTTTACTTGAAGTTCTTTGTTGCTGTGTTCAACACATCAGCTGCCTGATTGCAATCGACCTTTCTTAAAGAAAAGAAAGACTAAAAAATATAAATCTGCCTTCTCAGTGCAATCTGTCGATAAGCTGCTCCTCTCCATTAGGTAGAAGATCAGCTTTCCTTTGAAGGTTAATGGACTATTCAATCAAAAACTCTTATTTCCTTCTTCACATTCTGGACTAAGTCCTCCCTTGCAGTCGGGGTGGAATTTAGAAATACTTGCTCTCTAGTCGTTTTCTCAGTCCTCTGTAGTGAAAATTGTGATAAGCACATAACAGAAGCTTGCTGGACAATCTGTTCTGCTTCATTCTTTCGTCGGCAGACTGGAAAGTTAAAGCATGTTCGTTTCCCAGTACTAATGTCCCATACATTGATTGGGTGGTTGGATCGTGAGAGGCCATGTCTTGCTCATCTTTCTGTGGTTAACGTCCTTACCACCAACTTTATTCTTTTTGTTCTTGTCACTATCCAGCTGTAGTAGATTGTCTGTTTATAAACAGCACATGGTGTAGTAGATATAATGATGCACAAGCTGGCATCTATTGTAATTACAACTTTGACCAAAACCAGCAGTACTTGCTGATAGTCTGTTGTACCAGTGCTGTTTACCCCGTAAGAGTGTTCTGTGCAGAACTCAATCACTTGGTTTAAAAAAATAAAATAAAATAAAAAAATCTGTAAAAGATAAACTAGATAAATTTGTGCCTGGTAAATCATTTGAACTGATTAGAAGATAAGGGGTTGGATTTAAAGCTGGACCACTTTACATCAGCTAACAATCTGGTCTAGGAAAGGAAAAAGAGCTTTGTGTTTATAGGGACATAAGGTAGATTTATCAGAGTTTATGTGTTGCTGGTGATTGATGTAGTACATAGACATAATAAGTGCCAGCTGTTCCCCCCCCATAAATCAGAAACAATAATATTTCCTTGTATTTCAGTGTGAACTATCTGACGTGCTTGAATTCCTTTTTGAATTCAAAGGTCTTTTTATTTACAGTTACAAATTAGAAATACATCTACACAAACAAATTAGAAACGTTGTTATTTAAGACTATAATGCAGCCTGAAAGCAGCATCACAAATACCTGTGTATTATTAGGGTTTGCTATCCTTCATGAGCTATGTCAAAAGCATTTTTCCATTTCTGCCCATATTTGAGTAATGTGGATTTCTGTCTTTTCTCCATTAAAGTTGATGGGTTTGCAGCTGCCGGCGTCACTTGGTACTCTAGCCATATATGGAAGCATCATGTTTTTGTATTGTTAACTAGACTCAAACAGATTTGACTACTTTATTCCTTTTGATCTCCACTTCCAAAGTTCCTGCTTTGTCAGGAACTGTTAAGTAAGGGATTTACATATTTAGCATGAAAAAATCCAGAGGGTTGATGTTGATGTACTAACATATAAATCTAGTGAACTACATGCTAAGAGTAGTTGTCTTAAAATCATAATTTATCTGTCCTTTTTAGGCTTTAAGGAGATTGCATTTCCTACGATGTCTTTCCAGTTTCTGTAACTAGTAGGTGTGTTGATAAATGCCCTGTGTGATGTAACAGGATCTAAAAAAAAAAAAAATAGTTACGTGTTTGCAGAGTGTAAATTGTTGTGGACTATGTAAATGGAAGAAAGTAAAGTTGAAATAAACCACTTGTTCAGTATGCATAGTCATGTAATGCAACAAGCACATTCCTGCAGCTTGTTAATAAATTCAATAAATGAGAGTTATCAACAGCTGGTATCTGCCTTTACAGTTATCCAAATGAACAACTGGTGCATGGTGACCTTTGGTAATTTATTTTAATTATAGTTTAGTGGCTCTTTAAGGTTTTCAGACAGGTTTAGTTAATACAAGAAAATTCTCCTCACTGGCATTCTCATGGATAATGCATGTCTTATACTGTTTCTCAACCTTCAAATTACACAATTTTTGTCTTTTAAGAATGAATCTACACTGCTGCTTGTAAAAGAAGGCACAGCTACTCTGTTCATGTGTATGACAAGTGGCATCAGTTCCCTTAAAACAGCTTGCTTTGTTCCATTGGTGTTTAATTTCTGGGCCCCATTCCTGCTAACTTGTATGTGCTTTATATGATGCAAGTTTTACTGAATTTTCAACTCCAAACTAGGATAGGTTACAGATAGTACAAAATAGACAGTGCTTACTTTTGTCTGCATCTGAATTGTTTTTTCTATTTTAGAATATATGAAAAAAGTCTTACTTTTGTGTTGTTGTTATTTGTGGCTTTCTCATGTTCTGAAGTTTAAACAGAAATTAACCAAAGCATTTTTATTTGTGGAAACAGACAAAACTACCATTTGCCTTTTAGTATGATATTCCATCATTTCAGATGTCTTTTTTTCTATCATTTTAATCCATTTACTTTTAAAAAAGGTTATTAGAAGTCATAAGACAGAGGTGCTACCACTTTGAAACGTAAGCTGAAGCTTTATTATTTCAGGACTTGGGCTTTTCAGAAATATGTTTCCCTAATTTGACCCTCAGTAACCCTTGAGAGACCTAAGCACAAGTTACAAACTAATTACATGAATTGCTTTACTGGAACTTGTTAGGCATTTTCTGTTTATACATTAATGTAATATAAATATAGCTTAGGCAACAAAAGCCCTTGGGGCAAATTTATGTCCTGAGTAACCCTGTTCTAGTGACCTCAACAGAATTACTCAAAGTCAAGACAGAATTTAAATTGGAAGACCAGATCTTCAGCTGCTCTAAATGGGTCTGAACTCCACTAGAGTCAGTGTAGCTGCCGTCACAACAGCTGTAGAGACAGAATTGCTCCTTCAAGTATATGTTTGGCTGGGTTTTTTGATTTGTGGGCACTTCTAGCAAAGGTGTTGGGCTGCCTTTTCTTTCCAGAGTTTAAAACCAAGCAGAACTTACCTATAGAAATAATTTTGATTTTAGTCTAGAGCTGTTACAATGTTATACAACCTGCTTTTGTCTGAATTTTTAAAAAAGGCTTAAGAGAGTATTGGGGAATGTAGCATCTTTTGGTCCTGCATCTTTGGTTTTTCTACGACTTTTTCTGTGCTATGATCTAGCTTCTAAAAAAAGTTTCTCTAGCCAAGCAATGTATATAGGAAATTATACTCAACAGTTATATCGTCTTGTACAACAATATTTGTTTGTGTTTCATAACGGCTTTGTTTCAAAAATAAAATAACGGCTAATCTGTACTCCAGCCCTACAGATGCGTATATCGCTTTCACCTTGAGGATTATCTCCTTGTTTAATTGGGAAAACATGTGCTCAGTGTTAAGTCTGGATGAAGATGGCTTCACAACTGAAAATCTGCACTGAGAGTATTTTGTTTATGAGGAGCCATGAGTGATCTGCAATTTTTACAATATTATAGCAATAACCTATCAATGGGAGTTGTTTGATGTGTTTTCCAATTCAGTAGTCAACATTAATACTGGTTTTTTTTCAGCACATTGAGATGTGTGTCTCTCCCAGAGATTCTCTGAGCTAACTGTAGGGGTCAATAACATCTTGGGTTTTTAGTGACCTCCACTCACTAAGCAAATATTAAGTTACCATCAGTCAGTTGACTTGCTAGAAGAGAAACAGCATACGTTTCTGATAAATGGTAGCCCGCAATGAGACTATCCTCTCGTCATTCTCTAAAGCTCTTCTGCGGGCTTGGCCAAGGAAGTAGAATTGTAGTTCAAGACGTGAGGCTGGTGATCCTCATTGTTGCTCAGTGTTTCTATGTCTTGCTGGGCAATATCCCCAGCAGAACTGAGGCCCTGCTTATTTTTCTGGCTTAGGACATGTTTTGGGCTCTGTTGCTTTGTGTTCTATATATCTAAGCCCTGAACTATGGTAGCATAAGTGTTGCAAGAGAGTTAAAGAGAGAGTTAAAGCAGCTGCCCTTTCTGCTTTTCTGTGGCAGTGCAGCACAGTCACCTTTCCTGACAAACCTCTTCCTTGTAACGTGGTTTTAGACTTGCTTTTCAGCATGCAGTTCAGTTTCAAAGGGACAACATTAGTCACTTCCAACTATTAGAATAGAATAGAATATTTTGGTTGGAAGGGACCTACAACAATCATCTAGTTAACTGCCTGACCACTTCAGGGCTGACCAGAAGTTAAAGCATGTTGTTAAGGGCGTTGTCCAAATGCCTCTCACACACTGACAGGCTTGGGGCATAGACCACCTCTCTCGGAAGCCTGTTCCAGTGTTTGACCACCCTCTC